>NC_000075.6:93759563-93972063 GCF_000001635.26 Mus musculus
TAGGAAAGAAATCTGTAAACATAAATGCGAGCATCAGCAACAGAATACAAGAGATGAAAGAGAGAATCTCAGGTGCAGAAGATTTCATAGAGAACATCGGCACAACAATCAAAGAAAATACAAAATGCAAAAAGATCCTAACTCAAAACATCCAGGAAATCCAGGACACAATGAGAAGACAAACCTACGGATAATGGATAATAGGAGTTGAATGGCTACACAAACAGGACCCAACATTCTGCTGCTTACAGGAAACCCATCTCAGTGAAAAAGACAGACACTACCTCAGAGTGAAAGGCTGGAAAACAATTTTCCAAGCAAATGGTCTGAAGAAACAAGCTGGAGTAGCCATTCTGATCTCGAATAAAATCGACTTCCAACCCAAAGTTATCAAAAAAGACAAAGAGGGACACTTCATAATGATTAAAGGTAAAATTTTCCAAGAGGAACTCTCAGTTTTGAATATCTATGCTCCAAATGCAAGGGCAGCCACATTCATTAAAGACACTTTAGTAAAGCTCAAAGCACACACTGCACCTCACACAATAATAGTGGGAGACATCAACACACCACTTTCATCAATGAACAGATCCTGGAAACAGAAACTAAACAGCGTCACAGTGAAACTAATAGAAGTTATGAAACAAATAAACTTAACACACATCTACAGAAAACTTTATCCTAAAACAAAAGGATATACCTTCTTCTCAGCACCTCATGGTACCTTCTCCAAAATTGACCATATACTTGGTCACAAAACAGGCCTCAACAGAAAAAAAATATTGAAATTGTCCAATGCATCCTATCAGACCACCATGGTCTAAGGAGGATCTTCAATAACAACATAAATAATGGAAAGCCAACATTCACATGGAAACTGAACAACACTCTTCTCAAAGATACCTTGGTCAAGGAAGGAATAAAGAAAGAAATTAAAGACTTTTTAGAGTTTAATGAAAATGAAGCCACAACATACCCAAATCTATGGGACACAATGAAAGTATTTCTAAGAGGGAAACTCATAGCTCTTAGTGCCTCCAAAAAAAAAAAAAAAACTAGAGAGAGCACACACTAGCAGTTTGACAACACATCTAAATGCTCTAGAAAAAAAAAAAAAAAAAAAGAAAGCAAATTCACCCAAGAGGAGTAGGCGGCAGGAAATAATCAAACTCAGGGGCGAAATCAACCAAGTGGAAACAAGAACTATTCAAGAATTAACCAAACGAGGTGTTGGTTCTTTGAGAAAATCAACAAAATAGATAAACCCTTAGCTAGACTCACTAGAGGGCACAGGGACAGCATCCTAATTAACAAAATCAGAAATGAAAAGGGAGACATAACAACAGATCCTGAAGAAATCCAAAACAGCATCAGATCCTTCTACAAAAGGCTATACTCAACAAAACTGGAAAACCTGGACGAAATGGACACATTTCTAGACAGATACCAGGTACCAAAGTTAAATCAGGATCAAGTTAATGATCTAAAAGTTCCATATTCCCTAAAGAAATAGAAGCGTTCATTAATAGTCTCCCAACCAAAAAAAGCCCAGGACCAGATGGGTTTAGGGCAGAGTTCTATCAGACCTTCTAAGAAGATCTAATTCCAGTTCTGCACAAACTATTCCACAAAATAGAAGTACAAGGAACTCTACCCAACTCATTCTATGAAGCCACAATTACTCTGATACCTAAACCACACAAAGATCCAACAAAGATAGAGAACTTCAGACCAATTTCCCTTATGAATATCGATGCAAAAATACTCAATAAAATTCTCATTAACCGGAATCAAATAACACATCAAAACAATAATCCATGCTGACCAAGTAGGTTTCATTCCTGGGATGCAGGGATGGTTTAATATACGGAAATTGATCAACATAATCCACTATATAAATAAACTCAAAGACAAAAACCACATTTGACAAAAGCCAACACCCATTCATTATAAAACTCTTGGAAAGATCAGGAATTCAAGGCCCATACCTAAACATGATAAAAGCAAGCTACAGCAAACCAGTAGCCAACATCAAAGTAAATGGTGAGAACCTGTAAGCAATCCCACTAAAATCAGGGACTAGACAAGGCTGCCCACTTTCTCCCTACCTTTTCAACATAGTATTTGAAGACCTAGCCAGAGCAATTAGACAACAAAAGGAGATCAAAGGGATACAAATTGGAAAGGAAGAAGTCAAAATATCACTTTTTGAGATGATATGATATTATATATAAGTGACCCTAAAAATTCCACCAGAGAACTCCTAAACCTGATAAACAGCTTCAGTGAAGTAGCTGGATATAAAATTAGCTCAAATAAGTCAATGGCCTTTCTCTACACAAAGGAAAAACAGGCTGAGAAAGAAATTAGGGAAACAACACCCTTCTTAATAGTCACAAATAATATAAAATACCTAGGCATGACTCTAACTAAGGAAGTGAAAGATCTGTATGATAAGAACTTCAAGTCTCTGAAGAAAGAAATTATAGAAGATCTCAGAAGATGGAAAGATCTCCCATGCTCATGGATTGGCAGGATCAATATAGTAAAAATGGCTATCTTGCCAAAAGCAATCTACAGATTCAATGCAATCCCCTTCAAAATTCCAAATCAATTTTTCAACGAATTAGAAAGGGCAATCTGCAAATTCATCTAGAATAACAAAAAAACCTATGATATTAAAATCTCTTCTGAATGATAAAATAACCTCTGGTGAAATCACCATGCCGGACCTAAAGCTGTACTACATCGCAATTGTGATAAAAACTGAATGGTACTGGTATAGTGACAGACAAGTAGACCAATGGAATAGAATTGAAGACCCAGAAATGATCCTACAGACCTATGGTCACTTGATCTTTGACAAGGGAGCTAAAACCATCCAGTGGAAGAAAGACAGCATTTTCAACAATTGGTGCTGGCACAACTGGCGGTTATCATGTAGAAGAATGTGAATTGATCCATTCCTATCTCCTTGTACTAAGGTCAAATCTAAGTGGATCAAGGAACTCCACATAAAACCAGAGACAGTGAAACTTATAGAGGAGATAGTGGGGAAAAGCCTGGAAGATATGAGCACAGGGGAAAAATTCCTGAACAGAACAACAATGACTTGTGCTGTAAGATTGAGAATAGACAAATGGGACCTCATAAAATTGCAAAGTTTCTGTAAGTAAAAAGACACTGTAGATAAGACAAAAAGGCCACCAACAGATTGGGAAAGAATTTTTCCCTATCCTAAATAAGATAAGGGACTAATATCCAACATATATAAAGAACTCAAGAAGGTGGACTTCGAAAAATCAAATAACCCCATTAAAAAATGGGGCTCAGAACTGAACAAAGAATTCTCACCTGAGGAATACCGAATGGCAGAGAAGCACCTGAAAAAATGTTCAACATCCTTAATCATCAGGGAAATGCAAATCAAAACAACCCTGAGATTCCACCTCACACCAGTCAGATTGGCTAAGATCAAAAATTTAGGTGACAGCAGATGCTGGCAAGGATGTGGAGAAAGAGGAACACTCCTCCATTGTTGGTTGGATTGCAAGCTTGTACAACCACTCTGGAAGTCAGTCTGGCAGTTCCTCCGAAAATTGGACATAGTACTACAGGAGGATCCCGCAATACCTCTCCTGGGCATATATCCTGAAGATATTCCAACCGATTAGAAGGACACATGCTCTACTATGTTCATAGCAGCCTTATTTATAATAGCCAGAAGCTGGAAAGAACCCAGATGCCCCTCAACAGAAGAATGGATACAGAAAATGTGGTACATTTACACAATGGAGTACTATTCAGCTATTAAACAGAATGAATTTATGAAATTCCTAGGCAAATGGATGGACCCGGAAGGCATCATCCTGAGAGAGGTAACCCAATCACAAAAGAACTCACATGATATGTACTCACTGGTGAGTGGATATTTACCCAGAAACTTAGAGTACCCAAGATATAGCATACAATTTTCGAAGCACATGAGACTCAGGAGGAATGAAGACCAGGGTATGGATGATTTGCCCCTTTTTAGAATTGGGAGCGGAATGCCTATGGAGGTAGTTGCAGAGAGAAGTTTGGAACTGAGACGAAGGGGTGTACCATTTAGAGACTGCCATATCTGGGGATCTATCCTGTAATCAGCCTCCAAACCCTGACAACATTGCATACACTATCGGGATTTTGCTGAAATGACCCTGATATAGCTGTCTCTTGTGAGACTATACTGGGGCCTGGCAAACACAGAAGTGGATCCTCACAGTCAGCTATTGGATGGATCACAGAGCCCCAATGGAGGATGTAGAGAGATTACCCAAGGAGCTGAGGGGAGCTGCAACCCTATTGTTGGAACAACAATATGAACTAACCAGTGCCCCACCCCCGCCAGAGCTCGTGTCTCTAGCTGCATATGTATCAGAGGATGGTCTGGTTGGCCATCAGTGGAAAGAGAGGCCCATTGGTCTTGCAGACTTTATATGCCTCAGTGCAGGGGAACGTCAGGGCTGGGAAGTGGGAGTGGGGGGGGGGAGGGGGGTGTGGTGGACTTTTGGGATAGCACTGGAGATGTGAATGAAGAAAGTACCTAATTAAAAAAAAGAATTAAAAAACACAAGAAATAACTCAAAAATGTTCATCATCCTTACAAAGTAAGGAAATTATGTTATAACAACTTTAAGGTGACATCTGATCCTAGTCAGAATGAATAAGTTTCAGAAAATGACTGACAACAAACATTGCCAACGATATGAGGAAAGGAGAACACTCATTGGCTGTTGGCAAGATTGCTACCTGGTGCAGTAACTATGACAATCCCAGTGAAGAATTCACTAAAAGCTAGCATTCTATGAAGCAGCTATACCACTCTTTGCTTATGCCAAGGGAACTAACATCATACTACATAGACACTTGTTTAACCATGCTCATTTCAGATATATTTACAATAGCTAAGAAATATCCTTTAATTCACAAATGGATACTCAAAATGTACATATATACAGTGTGGTATTATTCCTATATAAAGAAAAATGAAAAGAAGCAGAAAATACATTGAGTGAGGTAACTCAGATCCAGAAAGACAAGTACCACATGTTCTCTTTCACCTGCTAGCTTCAGTATTTCAATTTGAGTACATATCCAAAGTAATTGCAAAAGCAAAGAAAGTAAAAGGGGACCATGTGGTAGATAAGGAGGTCTAGAGAACAGGAGTGGCAATATGCATGTGGTATGAAGCAAGAAATGAAAAAAAAGGGGGGGAGTTTTGGTGTGGGGAAACATATTGTAGTTTTTTCTTTTTTTACGTTTAACTCCTAAAAGTTAAACGTAAGTCCCTTTTACGCAAGGCTGCATGTATCAAATCATAGAATCAGAGAAACTAAGGTCATTTTTCCCCAGAGCTCTCTGGTAGTGGAAAGTGTGATAGAAACCGCCAAGAGAAGAAAGTCCTACCCATTTGGGAGGTCTATGAATCACAACAATGTCCTGCATGACAAAATTATTTAGTGGTGTAATAGTGGTGCTTATATCAGCAGCCATCTAATTAGACTAAAGGCCAGATCACCAAACAAAATTACACCTAGTACTGTAAATCTATTCAACATGTGAATCACTAGGTAATAGGTCCCTGAGGAAAATCCACTACTGAAACTTTCTTAATTTTTTTCTTTTTTTCTAATTTTTAATTAGGTATTTTCTTCATTTACATTTCAAGTGCTATCCCAATAGTCCCCCATACCCTCCCCCCCACTCCCCTACCCACTCACTCCCACTTATTTTGTTTCTTAACTACATTGAGTTTTCATCACACCCTCATAGATGAGTATTGCTCTCAAGCCTCATAAAAATGTTTCATTATGTATCAGACAGAGACAATTACAGATCCCCTAAATGGTTAAAATTCAGATAACAAGCAGCTGTGGGATGCCCGGCATGATTGATAAATCTACAATGCAACAGCTATGCTGAAGATTTAGGGAGCATTTGGGGATAGGAGTGAAAAAATTTGTAAGAACCACATGGTCATGTCTGATATGAGAAAATGTCTTCTATAAATGACAAGAAGCTCCTCCTATGATAATTTAATACTATAATCCCTAATTAAGCAGGAAAATGACAATATTGATGACTTGAAAACTTGAATGAGGGGGGAATCCAACATGACCACTCTAGATGAAGAAATACACGCAATTAACAACACCTGAGAGAGGAGGAATTAGGAATCTTTAAGGATAAATTCCCTAGCTGGTTATACAATACTAAGAAGTCAGACCTCAAAACATACATACTAGCAACACTAAATGAACTCAGTAATTACTTTGTTCATTTATTTGCATATGGCATATATATGTTACAATAATAATCAAAAGAAAAGAAGATATATGTTTGAGATATGGGTATTCCCATTATTTATTGATATATTTTCATATTGAAACATTTTAAAAATGCATCATTAATTTACCTTTAGCACAGCAACATTCCAATACAGTCTTTCCCCAAGAGGCCACTTTACACAGTTTTTGCTAAGTACCCTACAGCAAAATTTTAACATTTCATATGACTACATATGTCTGTCATCCTATCAGAAGTGTCTAGGAAGTCAGGTCCTCATATTTAGTATGTAATACTCAGTAATATATCCTCACATGTGTTTAGAAATGAATCTGTTATCATAGAACATTTTTAACTATGAAATTGGCTTTCCTTTTTACCAGTTGGAACTTCTTTATAATAGCCAGAAGCTGGAAAGCATCCAGATGTCCTTCAACAAAAGAATGGATACAGAAAATGTGGTACATTTACACAGTAGAGTACTACTCAGCTATTAAAAACAACAAATTTATGAAATTCTTGGACAAATGGATGTATCTGGAGGATATCATCCTTAGTGAGGTAACCCAATCACAAAAGAAGTCATTAGATATGCACTCACTGATAAGTGGATATTAGCCCAGAAACATAGAACACCCAAGATACAATTTGAAAAACACAAGAAAATCAAGAAGAAGGAAGACCAATGGGTGGATACTTCATTCCTTCTTAGAATAGGGAACAAAATACCCATGAAAAGAGTTACAGAGACAAAGTTTGGAGCTAAGATGAAAGAATGGACTATCCAAAGACTACCCCACCCAGGGCTCCATCCCATAATCAGCCACCGAACTCAGACATTATTGCATATGCCAGCAAGATTTTGATGAAGGGACCCTGGTATAGCTGTCTCTTATGAGGCTATGCCAGTGCCTGGCAAATACAGAAGTGGATGTTCACAGTCATCTGTAAGATGGAACACAGGGTCACCAATGGAGAAGCTAGAGAAAGTACCCAAGAAGTTGAAGGAATCTGCAATCCTATAGGTGAAAGAACAATAGGAATTAACCAGTACCCCCAGAGCTCATGTCTCTAGCTGCATATGTAGCAGAAGATGGCCTAATCGGCCATCACTGGAAAGAGAGGCCCCTTGGTATTGCAAACTTTATATGCCCCAGTACAGGGGGAAGCCAGGGCCAATAAGTGGGAGTGGGTGGGTAGGGTAGCAGGGCAGGGGGAGGATATAGGGAACTTTTGGAATATCATTTGAAATGTATATAAAGAAAATATCTAATAAAAGTATACTAAAAAAAAAAGAAATTAGCTTTCCTCGGTCTCTGATTTTTTTATTCCATTTAAAATTTGAAAGAGATACTTGCCATCCTCTTTTCACTATTTAGGTTTCTTTCCTTTAATGAATAATGATTTTTGTAATATACTGATTTTAAGTATCTATACTTTTATTTTTATTACCTAGTTCAACTTATTAATTTTTCCCAAAGTATTTCTCATTGTACCTTTATCAGACTTCAGTGCATTCTGTCTTTCTTAACTTTTCTTGTTCCAGGAGGGTGATGTAGTTAAGAAATCAGAGTGTCCAATGTGCCACTATTTTGTAAATAACTTGGTCACTTCTCACACACTAAACCTTGCTGTATACACTGAATTGTGCTTTTATTACTCTGATCTAGGAGAAACAATTACAACCAAAACCAAAACTCAAGGAGACAATCATGGACCATTATATGACTTGTATCATGCTCTAATTTTAATTCTCAGCTCAGCAGTGATCATATCATAATCTAGATGGTGATATTGATTATATGCTCTCATAAACTCTAAAGGACAAGACATTGCAATGGTATTTCATTTCCTTTTAACATCATGGATGTGATACAAGTCAAGGTACTCTTCTTTTAAATGCCTTTGTTTAAAGAACATAGAAGATTTTAGGTAAAACTTTGCACCTGTATTTATTTGCAGCATACATATGTGCTATCTACCATTATTAAAATGCCATCACAGGATAAATTCCAAATAAACATGTTTAATAAATATTAAGAAACATAATATGAACAACAACAACAAAAAAAAACATATGAACAGACACTGAATAACATCCCCATAGTTAAGTGGGGGCATTGTGAAGCTTTTCACTGTTGTCAGTGATGTGCCCAAAGCCTTACCTGAGGACCACTAGTGAATGAGAACAGCTATGGTCCCTTATTTTCAAGGGTAGACCAACCCCTGTCATATAACTTCACAAGACAGAATACAAATATAACTGAGCTTAAGAGGATGAAAGCATAATATATGTGGTCCTGTTTTACTAAAGAACCTTCACAGACAGGGTTATCTGCGCAAGTATAATCTGTAGAAAACCTGTTTCAAGTGAGTACTGGAGCAGTGAGTAAAATATGCTGTCAAATATGTGAAAATGGGAGAGTGGTAGGAATGTTCCAGACAGTCCAGAAAATGTAAGGGCTCTGAAGCTAAAGAAAAGCAATCCCTTGTTTTTCCGATTTTGTTGCTCTGGGAGAAACAACATAGGGCGAGATGATCTCTTTGGCTCAAGTGTTCAAGAGTTTCAATTGGTCATGGCAGAGTGCAGACCAGCTTATTTTAATGGAACCAGGAAACATGGATAAAGTGTGCAGGACTTGGCTTCCTCCTCCTTCTGCATGTAATTCCATACAGTCTCCAACTACTGGATAGTGCATCTTACAATGATAGCCCAGCCTTCTGCCTCAGTGTGTACTTCGTTATAAATTATTCCATCTACACACCCAGAAGCAAGCATTCTTTTCTCTAGAAATCTGTTAGCCCAGTCCAGTTGGTCATCAAGAGTAGTCTTTATAGAAATAATGAGCTCCATGAGAGAAGCTTGGCAAGCACAACAGGTGGCCAAAAGCTAGTGGGTGTGTAGGGATTACAGAAAGGAAGTAAGGCTTTCCCCTAAACAGTGAGAAAGTAATGAGGTAACGGTGATAAATTTGGAAGAGTATGCAAAATTACCTGAAATATGATTTAGCCATAGACAAAAATTATAATCTGAATATATGCAAGAAAAGATCTGGTGTAGACACTAGGAAACATGACCACAAGTTATTGCCTTAATTAGAATGGGAAAAAATCATTACTCACCATTAGGGTATACTATGGAAGAAGTAGTTAAATGTACTTAGGAAATATTCTGGAGTTGTACAATTTTAGACTCGATGATGTAATCAGATGGGGGGGGGTTATACATAAGCTGTGGACTTGGGTCCCTTGATTGAATGGAATAAATCACAGCATCACTGTAAGTGATAAAAGTGAATGATGTTTGATTAGTGTGACATTGTAGTACTTTTGAGAGTGACATTTAGAGCATTAAGACATTAGATGATATAGACTTTAGATGATACTGAAATTTTCAAAGAAGTGATAATTTTAATCTATGTCTTTGAAATTTTTATCTATGTCTCTGATGCTCAGAGGTGTAGCCTGGGCTCTACACAAGGTCATGCCACTGTTACATGAATGACAACAGTAAAACGAAAGAGCTCCAGGAAGCTCCTTTGTTGCCTAGGCAATGACAATGACTCCTTTTGAGACTGATGGGGTAAATCTCAGGGGCAGAAGAAAAATAAGAAGTTTGGTGTAGGATGCTGAGGGCAGCACATCTTATGAAAGAGAGCAATAAACTCACCTGCTCATGAGAAGTCACATTTCAAGAAGTATAGAGACACAAACATTATTCATAAGATTATAAATTTTTTAAAAATAAAATGATTATTTTTTTAACTTTTAAATAAAAATCATATTAATGAATGTATAAACCTTTGCCTTAGAGTAAAAAAGAAAAACAGTTGCTCCTTTTGAAGACAAAACCTCAAGGTACTTATATCTTTGCTCACACAGATGGCTTCTGCATCAGTTTAGAATACAAAGTGGCTCACACAGATATTCCACATACCAACATTTTATGCAAGTAATAAAGATGAATTCTAATTAGGAAAAAGACAGACAACAAGGAAAATTACAAATGTTCTTATGCTGTACCATTCACAAAAATAAGCTGTATTTACTGGCATTTCCTTGTCTTCTCCATGTAGCTTATTAATTTTCTCTACCCTTGTTAGACTATAAATAGAACACAGTTAAATTAGTCCTTTAGTGGGAATAAGATGAAATGAAGTCTTTGAACCTGGGAATCATCATGTTCTTGAAGAATGTCAGTGTTGGCTGATGAATCTTAAAGAAAGCAACTTGGGAGGCAGAGGCAGGCAGAATCTGAGTTTGAGGCCAGCCTGGTTTACAAAGTGAGTTCCAGAACAGCCAGGGCTACACACAGAAACCCTGCCTCCAGGGGAAAAAGAAGAAGAAGAAGAAGAAGAAGAAGAAGAAGAAGAAGAAGAAGAAGAAGAAGAAGAAGAAGAAGAAGAAGAAGAAGAAGAAGAAAGAAGAAGAAGAAAAGAAGAAGAAGAAAAGAAGAAGAAGAAGAAGAAGAAGAAGAAGAAGAAGAAGAAGAAGAAGAAGAAGAAGAAGAAGAAGAAGAAGAAGAAAGAAGAAGAAGAAAAGAAGAAGAAGAAAAGAAGAAGAAGAAGAAGAAGAAGAAGAAGAAGAAAGAAGAAGAAGAAAAGAAGAAGAAGAAAAGAAGAAGAAGAAGAAGAAGAAGAAGAAGAAGAAGAAGAAGAAGAAGAAGAAGAAGAAGAAGAAGAAGAAGAAGAAGAAGAAGAAGAAGAAGAAGAAGAAATTCTCTTAGTAGAAGAAGCAGGAGCAGCATCAGCTGAAATAGGTCACTGGTCCTTGAAGAGGAGAAAACAGTTACTTGGTAAACACAATAAATGTTCACACAATAGGTCATCTACACTGCTTAGGGCCTCCCAGGCACCTCAGGATTTTCCCATGTTTTGTAGCTGACCAGATTCCTTGCTGTTGTGAGCAGCACTTGTGTAGAACTCAACTGTATGAACTATTGTCTCAGTATCACTGTCAGTTGAAAACCAAGGAGGAAACAGTCACTAACTACATGTCATTTTAAAACTGTGGAACAAATCTACCTATACAGGAGTTATAGTTTGCTGAACTGGTAAGCTTTCAGTATATACTCTAAAATGCTATTATTTAAAATTCCATGTTAGATTAAAAATAAAAACTCATGGATGAATAATGCTGTTACTTGATAGGGTATTGTCTTATGTGTTTTAATGATAAGCAATAACATGAATACCTCAATACCCAATGGGACAACATTTCCTAATTTTTCATAAAATCAGTATAAATTTTGCTGATGAAGAAATTATAACTTGGAGATGTTGATAGTTTGCTACAGAAGAAAATTCAATTGTTGAAAGAAGAATTTCATCTGCATATGAAATTAATGACTAAAGTTTATTCTTGATTGATTAATTCATTGTATGTAACTTTTCGGTATTTTTAGGAACAATTGAAAAGTCAACAAATTTCCTATTTCTCCTCTGTAGCTTTACATATAATGAAAAGATATTTATGTATTTATTATCCTTTGTTATCACATCCATTTTATGAAAAAAGGCAGCTTGAATAGGATTACATGTGCTCAATCCAGCTCTTCCATAGTCTAAAATTACAATGATAAACCATCCCTGTTATATTTAGAATTTTTACAGTTATATGTGAATGTGTGTATAGAGAATGTGATAAAATTAATAATATAGTGGATTCCTGATTACTACTAATCTGTTATTTACAATAACACCTGGCACAAAACTCACTGTATACATAATTGTTACAAAAGATCTCATACATATGCAATTTTATTTCAATGTAAAGTAAGTATTTAAATAATATAGTGGGTAACAGGTCAGGATGAGAAAGATAAAAATAATTGTATAACATTGAATTGGTTTCTACTCACTAAAATATTAATATGATTTTACAATTTAGAAGAACTTATTTTAAGAACACATTTAATCAGATTCTGGTTTTCATAAAATGTATGAGGTTCATTTTAGCAGTTGGGATAAACCCATGTGAAATTTTATTTAAAGCCATGAATAAAATAATCCTAGTTAACATTCGAGCTGATTGTATGGTGAGCACTGCTGAATGACATCTCTCCCTCACACAGATCAGTTCTCTACCCCCTTTGAAAAAGAAAGGCATTTCTGAGGCCTGAATGTACTTAGGTGAACTTCTATGTGCTGCTCTTAGAGCAATACTAGAGAATTATCTGTTTACATCATGCTCAATTTTATTCATTCATAATTCTCATTTCTAGTTATCACCAGTTTTCTAAAGGACAAAGTGGTGTTTCCTAAATTCAAATTATGTCAAAAGATAGAACAAAAAATTTGGAGACCATACTGCACAGCAGCTGGTACTGATCTGGAAGTCCATACTTACCCAATGTAAAGTAGCAATTCCCTGTAACCTCATCAGAGCTCCAGAATGAAATGTTCTTGTCTTATTTCCTTGTGACTTGTACTGAGCACCACTGCAAGACAGTAAACACACAGGTTTGTATCTGTATGCACTATATGTTCTCACTATATAGTTCTGGATGAAAGACCATTTTAGAAAGCCTGAACTAAGTTTAACAAGTCAGTACCTCTCTTTAGTTTCCAAATGACTGCACAACAAAACCTGAGCCTAGCTCCAGTTTCCAGGCTATCCTCAACAAGACCTGTGTCTCCAGGTTATTCTTCCCCAACAATTCCAGTGTTTAGCAGTACTTTCCAAGTTAACCTCCAACAAATATGCACGTTCACGTGACAAGCCCCCCACCCCCAGCCTAACAGCCAACAATTAGGAAGAAATCAGAAGTTTTTAGTTTGGCTCCCAGGATCAGCCAATTATGCTAAAAAGCCACAGAAGCACCCCAGTTAGTTGCTTGTCAGTCTAGAAACACACACAGACACACACACAGACACAGACACAGACACCGACACACACACACACACACACACACACACACACACACACACTTGCTGCTTTCTAATAATCCTTGTCTCCATGAATGTTCAGGACTTTTTCTCCACCTGACCCATCCTGCAGGTCAGTGGTGAAGTAAGCCCAAGCTAGCTCTAATAAAGACCCTGGTGCATCGGATTTGGGTCCTGACTGGTCTTTTGGAACTCATGAACATTACCGCACAACATGGCTAGCCTATAATTTACTATGTAGACCAAGCTACCCTTGTCTTCAGAGACCCATCCACCTCTGCCTGTAATTATTGGGACTAAAAGCTTGCTCCATCAGACTTGGTAGGTTAGTTTTAATTTTAATGTATATATTCAATTAATGAGTGATTTTTAAAAGCCTAGAATTTATTTAGTTGTAAACAACAACATTAACTAGTCAGACTAGAATATGAGTGCCCATTCATGGATTATTCTTAAAACAAAAGTCATTCATCCTTGGGGGTGGGGGGGTATAGTTTTTAAAAAGTTTTTAATAAGAAACATATCTCTGCAAATGACTTTAGGTCAATAAATATGAAAAGGAATACATAGGCCATGAATAGAATGCACACTAGAAAAAGATTTACTGGTAGGCAGGGAAAATTGTGTGCTCAAGTCCTGTGCAAAGTTCTCCCATTTAACTATAGTTCTGGTCTGCGTGCAATGTAACTTTCATGAGCCTGCTATATAAGGTTTTTAATAATTACCTTGCTTTGCCCTCTTTTTCATACTCTTGCTTGCTCTAAAATGAATAACTACCCTGGGAGGCGATGACAGATGTTGAAAGTTGCTCAGTGGCCAGCCCAAAGCTGGGAGATCCTTGATTGACAGCTAGCAAAAGCCAAAGCATCTCTCCAAGAAACTGCACTGGAAGCATAGGCAGAAGCCTGGAAGCATTTACTCCCATGCTGAGCTCAAGGGTGACAGCAGCCAGAACAGCCTTGAATGCTGCTTGCAGATGAGATTTGGAAGTATAGGAAGTTCAGCAAGCCTCAGCAGACTACCCGCCTACCAACCAAAATGTAATGATTTGGCAACATGTTTTATATATATATATATATATATATATATATATATGTGTGTGTGTGTGTGTGTGTGTGTGTGTGTGTGTGTGTGTGTGTGTATGTGTGTGTGTGTAATATATATATACATATATGTATGCATATATACATATATGTATACACACACACACACCTACATACATATATAAAATTAGGTAAAAAAAAAAAAACTTATTCAGCCGATGATTTGAATAGTCAAAACAGGGTAGTTGCTGAGAAAAGACAGACGTTTAAACACAGACATACTTTTTCTCCCCACAAACACAAATCCAGACACTGAAAATTCAGGATGAGTCATTGAGTGTTAGATACGACTATACAAGTAGAAATGAGCAGCAGAAATAAAAAGGAAGGATAATTAGTAGAAACCAAGACACTCTTACATTTGTAAGGCAAAGCAAAGCAGCCATGAAGCAACCTCACCCACTTTCGTTTAGA
Organism: Mus musculus; assembly: GCF_000001635.26. NCBI lineage: Eukaryota > Metazoa > Chordata > Mammalia > Rodentia > Muridae > Mus > Mus musculus. Next base: position 93,774,295 of record NC_000075.6, read on the forward strand.
GGCTCATTCATTTGAGTAATACTATAATTTCAATATTATGGGGAAATGGAAGATGAGACTCTGTCAGCATTTTTATCACAAATCCTACTTTTTTAAATAATTCAAACTAAAGTATTACAACTAAGTATAATAATAGGTTATAAACACAATCATTTTTCTGCATTCTGTTTGTGGTTATCTGAACTTAGAATGAGTTGATAATCCAAGGCTAGATAGTAAGTAGTAGAATTAATTTATAATTTCATTATAATAATTCATACATGTATTATAATGTCTCCTTTTAAGTTGTCACATGGGGAAAGGCACTACACAATGTCAACTAAAATCAATATTAACAGCTGAAGATTTATACATGGGCTTCAAATAACTCGATATGTGAAAGGGCATCAAATTACCAGCAAAGTCCTACTGTGTCATGTTTCAATAAATCACCATTAGTAACCATGTCTGGATGTTCACTGTCCTACCTGCTTTCAGGTTGATTGACTTTGGGTAATCTCTGTACATTTATCCAAAGTAGAATATCAACAAAAAATAGGGAGAATTTCAGGAATAGTATCTGATAAAAATATAGTTAGACAGAACAGCTTTTCCAGGAAACCAAACAAATTCAAGTTATTGAATAAATGCCACTGTATTGAATATTATATCGATCCACACAAAACATTCTATCATGTTTATTGCCATTTTAGCTGTCAATGATTTTAGAAGCATAAATAATTTTTAGGCAGCTTTTCTATTTCTAAAAATTTATTCTGGATTTTTAAAAGGATGGTATTTTCATTGTGGCAGTAGACATACAGCATAAAAATGTTAACAATGCATTTGTTGAAATATAGAGGATTAACTGAAATGGATAATTATACTATGCGTGCATTAAAATATGAAATAAAGGGGATGGAAAGATCATTTGGCATTAGTTCAACAAATATCAAGTATTTTAAAGAATAACAGTACTGGTTTAGAATATAAATTGTAGGTTAATGAAATCTTCTATTTATAAGAAAATTGTAAAGTCAAACTAGGGGCAGAATTTGGAGGTTTTTTTTTTTTTTTTTTTAAGGTTTCTTAAGGAGTCACCATTTCAAAAGGCAAAGTCAGGAGAGAACTTGAGGGCACTGGCTCCTGGGACAAGCAAATTTCAGAGAGTTATTAAAAGCAAAGGTAAAAAAAGACACTGAAAGTTAGTGATCAAGAATAGTTGGAATAATACTCCAGAATGATTCCAATAGAAACATTTACCACTAGAAAATCAAAGGAAGGCTTCTCAGGACAATACCTAGAAAACAGTTTAACTTAAAATTCACACACACACACACACACACACTTCTTTTTCTTCTTCTTCTTCTTCTTCTTCTTCTTCTTCTTCTTCTTCTTCTTCTTCTTCTTCTTCTTCTTCTTCTTCTTCTTCTTCTTCTTCTTCTCCTCCTCCTCCTCCTCCTCCTCCTCCTCCTCCTCCTCCTCCTCCTCCTCCTCCTTCTTCTACTTTTCACTCTTAATCATGTCTTGCACTAAGACCCTTTACAAACAAGATAACGTCTTTTTCACAAAGCAAGAAGTTAAAAATCACTTTGCTGAAGGAAGAGTTACAGGCTGACATCCTCTTGCACTACTTGGGTCCTTCTTTACTTTCTTAGGACATTAAAAATTCTTGTTATACTTGATGACCTAATGCAGACTTCCAATGTCAGAATTTGCATATATTTCCTATAAGCCCAGCTACCAAACAAACAAACAAGAAAACATATAAAATTGCAAAGCTTCTGTAAGGCAAAGGACACTGTAAATAAGACAGAAAGGCAACCAACAGATTGGTAAAAGATCTTTACCAATCCTAAATCCAATAGAGGGCTAATATCCAATATATACAAAGAACTCAAGAAGGTAGACCCCAGTAAACCAAATAACTCTATTAAAAATGGGGTACAGAACTAAACAACAATTCTCAACTGAGGGATACCAAATGACTGAGAACCACCTAAAATAATGTTCAACATCCTTAATCAACAGGGAAATGAAAATCAAAACAACCCTGAGATTCCATCTGACACCAGTCACAATGGCGAAGATCAATAACTGAGGTGACAGCAGATACTGGCGAGGATGTGGAGAAAGAAGAACACTCCTTCATTGCTGGTGGGACTGCAAGCTGGTACAACCACTCTGGAAATCAGTTTGGCGGTTCCTCAGAAAATTGGACATAGTACTACTGGAAGATCCAGCAATACCTCTCCTGGGCATATACCCAGAAGTTGCTCCAACTTGTAGTAAGGACACATGCTCCACTATGTTCAGAGAAGCCTTATTTATAATAGCCAGAAGCCGGGAAGAACCCAGATGTCCCTCAACAGAGGAATGGATGCAGAAAATATGGTACATTTACACAATGGAGTACTACTCAGCTATTAAAAACAATGACTTCATGAAATTCTTAGACAAATCGATGGATCTGGAGGATATCATCTTGAGTGAGGTAACCCAATCACAAAAGAATTCACTAGATATGCACTCACTGATAAGTGAATATTAGCCCAGAAGCTCAGAATCCTTCTTAGAAGGTGGAAAAATATCCACGGAAGAAGTTACAGAGACAAAGTTCAGAGCTGACACTAAAGGAACGACCATCCAGAGACTGCCCCACTTGGGGATCCATCGCATAAACAACCACCAAACTCAGACAGTATGGCAGATGCCAACAAGAGCCTGCCCACAGGAGCCTGATATAGCTGTCTCCTGAGGGCCTCTGTCAGTGCCTGGCATATACAGAAGTGGATGCTCACAGGCATCCATTGGATGGAGCACAAGGTCCCCAATGAAGGAGCTAGAGGAAGTACCCAAGGAGCTGAAGGAGTCTTAAAAACCATAGGAGGAACAAAAATATGAACTAATTAGTAACCCCAGAGCTTCTTGGAACTAAACCACCAAACAATGGAAACCCATGGCAGGACTTGTGGCTCTAGATGTGTATATAGCAGAGGATGGCCTAGTTGGTCATCAATGGGAGGAGAGGCCCTCGGTCTGTGAAGGTTCTATGCCACAGGATAGGGGAATGCCAGGACTGGAAATGGGAGTGAGTGGGCTGGGGAGCAGGGGTGGGGGGGATGGGATAGGGGATTTTCAGAAAGGAAACTAGGAATGGATAATATTTGAAATGTAAATAAAAAATAACTAATAAAATAAATAAAATAAAATAAAGCATACATCTAGTGGTTCAAGGGAAAATGTGTTTTGTTCTTGATCACATTACCTGTTTGAAATGAACCAAAAAAAAAAAAAACACAAAATATAGTTTGGCATGAATTAACTATGTTTAATTGTTTTTGCCAGCTACCTCATTCTGGCTTCATTATTTTTGGAACCTTGATTAAATACAGAATTGCCCCACCTGTATTCTCTCCTGCTGTCTACAACAACCACTTCCTCATGACTATGAGGTTAATGCCCATATCTTATGTACAAACTGATACGTAGGAAGTTGACTGCATCACGAGAAGGGGTCCTTCTAATCCTGAGATTGTTTTAAACCGTTGGGATTAGATTAGTCTTCTACATCAGCCTTTAAATTAGAGCTGAGGAAGGACCTGGTTAGAACTGCTTAGTTGCTGTCAAATGCAGCACGATATTATCTTTTTGGCTTTTGACAAATGACTTAGAGGAAGTTAAAGATGTTGGTTACCAGTTTGTGGTGCCACAGCACATAAACCAGAAGGCATAATTCATCCTCTAGGTGGCAGAAGATAGTGACCAGAGTGATAAATTGAAGAAAGAAAAAATACAGAAACAAGTAAAAATGATGCATAATTTGAAGAACCATTTCTTGATGCAAATGTAAAAGGTTAATTGCCTAAATATGGAACAGATGATGTAGTTTAACATATAAATGTGGAATATTTGAATGGGCTTACACTTAAAATGCTAATATATACATACTCAGCAGAATGTTCCCATGGAGTGATGACAGTCCCATTAAGTTATGAATTAATTAGTTCATTCTAGAGAGGTCCTGTTATAACATTGTCTTTTTGAAGAATGACTGTAAAAGCTGGTGCTCTAAAGAAGACAGTTTGGATGCTGAGAGACTTTAAAAGAGGGTCTCACAGTTTGGTCTTGATAACTAAGCATGTTTATCCAACAACTAATTGATAATATAAATGAAGCCTGTTAGAATTTTCAAAACATTTAAAAATTCTTATATTCATCCATAAGATGCTAATATGGGGGAGGTATCACAGGTTTAAACACTTTGCCTACTTATCAGACAGACATTTTTAACAATGAAGAATTTTTAAAATGTAATGTTTTATTTCACAATAAATGAGTTGCCTAAAAGCCAATTGTGAAGGGGACCATTGTAGACAGAAGGTATAGTATAGGTCAGGTTCTGTAAATGCATTTTACCCAGAGACTTCTTTCTGTTCACGAAGACTTCTGAATCAGAGGAAATGTTCTCCATCCTCTCCCTTTTAGACAGATTATATCAGTCTTATTGATCCCACAGGTCCAATATGATTTTTATTTTTCATGGAAATGTTTCATTTGGGAATAAACCTGTGCAGGTAAAATAGAGACACATTTGGGATCTGTCCGTTTGTGCTTCAGAAAGTTTACCATTTTGATGCCACAAACCATCTGCAGCATTCTGTACAGTAATCAGGAGACTGCTAATTGCCCCTGTGTGCTTTCTTCTTCTTTTTTTTTCCATTTTTATTAGGTATTTAGCTCATTTACATTTCCAATGCTATACCAAAAGTCCCCCATACCCACCCACCCCCACTCCCCTACCCACCCACTCCCCCTTTTTGGCCCTGGCGTTCCCCTGTACTGGGGCATATAAAGTTTGCGTGTCCAATGGGCCTCTCTTTCCAGTGATGGCCGACTAGGCCATCTTTTGATACATATGCAGCTAGAGTCAAGAGCTCCGGGATACTGGTTAGTTCATTATGTTGTTCCGCCTATAGGGTTGCAGATCCCTTTAGCTCCTTGGGTACTTTCTCTAGCTCCTCCATTGGGAGCCCTGTGATCCATCCATTAGCTGACTGTGAGCATCCACTTCTGTGTTTGCTAGGCCCCGGCATAGTCTCACAAGAGACAGCTACATCTGGGTCCTTTCGATAAAATCTTGCTAGTGTATGCAATGGTGTCAGAGTTTGGATGCTGATTATGGGGAGGATCCCTGGATATGGCAGTCTCTACATGGACCATCCTTTCATCTCAGCTCCAAACTTTGTCTCTGTAACTCCTTTCTTCTTTCCATTTCACTATACATTGTTATAAGGTCAATCTGGGGCTTCAAAATACTCCATCTAAGACTAAGCTCACTCATATACTAAGCAAAAATTGTTGGGAAATCTAGTGTCTATCAGGCACAGTCAAAATTAGAAAGAGTGGCAATATCTGTGTCATGTTGCTTCAGCTTTTACAGCAAGTGTGTCCCTTAAAATTTTACTGCCTCCTGCCTTTCAGCTTTAGATGTGATCTTCCACTCCTTGCAGAATGTCACTAGTGTTGATAGGGCCAGCGCTGCTTCCAAAATTACTTCTTCTTTTGCATGAGAGAGTAACAATGAAGGAGATTATCTCATAGAAACTATTCCATGAACACTGAGGTCATAAAAAGTCATGCAACTTTTAATAGATTTTTAAATATTCATATTGTATAGGGATTTTTTAAAACTCTCGGTATAGGGAACACTCTTAGCTTGATGACATTTTATAAGTATCTAGGGATTGAATTCATAATTTGAGAAAACTTAAATTCTTACTTTCATCATTAATATTGAAACACTCGGAGTATGTCAAAAATGCACTTAGATGCTCAACATTAGACCATGAAAATTAGCTGGTTCTTTGTCCTTTGATTTCCAGAGCATACATCTATTGAGCTACAAATATACAAGTTCTGATTCTTATGTTTGTTAAGCATGAATACTGTAGGGCTATGCTAACGTCAAAACAAAAGGCATGTAACAGTTGCTACAGCAGAGTCATTACCACCACAAGTGTTTGACAGAGAGACATGAGGCAGGTAGCCTACTAGGAAAGTTTCACGATGGAAAGCAGGGAATGTTTCTGGTTTGCAAATATTGGAAGTTGTGGAAAGGACATGGAGCTGCATGAATGAATGAGGCAACCTATTGTGAGTTTGTGGAGCATAATTACTTTTCTAACTCAGGACCTGAGTTCGAATCTCACAAGCAAACTAGGCCAGCCAGCTCTCACTGGCCAAATGTAGACTCTAAAACCAATTTTCACAGCGTTTAGGTTATCAGGTCTTGTGGCCTTTAATTTTGTATACCAGAGTCTACTTCGTCTGGATTTTGACCCTATGTATAATCTATGTTACATCTAAAATAGTTATCTTGATAAAATGTGTTTTCCTACTATGTTTCACCAAACTAAATCTGAATGAAATGCTAGTTTGTAAAAGATTAGAATATTTGTTCCCCACTCTTTCTCTCAACCCTTCCTGTGAGCCCCTGTTCCATCTCTCTCTTAAATTCATGTTCTTATTAATTTATGTTAGCTTACTTAACCTAATCAGTGCTTCTAATATGCTCATAAGTGCTAAGTTATCACTGGGGTTTTGGGAACATACCAGTGGCTATACTCCTGAAGAAACCTGACTCTCTCTCCCATAGTAGTATTCAACCTCCAATATCTCTTCAGTTAGGGTTGGGGCCTTGGGAGCTGCTCTTGCATAGGTAATTAAAGCTTCTGTGAGTTTGCATATACAAAAGCATGCCCAGAGACAGCATTTCATATTACTTACCTGCACATAGTTTTGGACTTGTGTACCCATCATAGGACATGAAGCTAACGGCATCTACTATAAAAAATAAAGTCCTTTATCTTTGATCTGGGAGAATCGTGACTTCTACAAACATCCTCCATTGTGGCAGTGCAATTTGTTAACATAAATGTGAATACTGCCCCCAGAATCCTCAGTTTTCCACAGGAAAATTAATACTGAAGACATCAAGTGTGTGAATGTTTGTTTTCTTCCCTTATACTCTGGCAAATAGCCAATTAGAAGAGCAGCATATTAAAAGCTTAAAGTCCCTTAGAAAGGTATAAATTAGTGAAGATTACTTTTAATAAATGCAAAGTAATGGAGTGCTTAAAGACAGGCAGGACTAATAAAATAAGGTTTCCGGTTATGTTTATCATGGTATAATGATGAGCCTCTTCCCCAGGTGCTAGATCTAAATGGGGCTAATCATTGAACCTAGGGAGAAAAAAAGAATCACAGAAAATACTGAGATTTAATTTATGTTTAATATTTATACTCTATATTTCCCCAAATCGCAGGGAAAAATAAGAGTAATTGGAGCACAGGCTGCAAACAACTGCATGATAACTGTCAGTGCACCTGGCGGAACTAAATGGTTCACTAACGAGCTGCCAACAGTTTTGCCTCAATGAAAATAGAACTAACTAGAGAAAAAAAAAGAAAAGAAAAAAAAAGAAAACAGTATGTTTACCACACAGATGAGTAACTCTTCGCCAATAAAGAAATGAGTACTCCTTTTTAAAGTACACTTAATAGCACTGGAGATCATGAAAGTCTGCAGTCGGCCTCAGAGAAGATGGAGTCATACCATTCAGCAGCTCATCATAATGCTTTCCTTCCTCTGGGAATACAGGCTCATCTTCTTTCACGTCTAGAGTTTGATTGTTGAAAAACTTTTACATAATAATTAAAGTTCTTTTAATTCGTCTTTAATTCATTCAGTTATAAAATGAGACACCACATATATTACTTTAGAAAGGATGACCCAGGCTTCAGATGAGACTATACCTTCTTGGGGTTTTGTAATCAGCAAGAAACCACAGAGGCACAATTCCAAATCTGCACAGAACACAGATTTTCCCTTTTGAGAAGTGAGGTCTTTACATTTTAAACTTCAAGGCTTGCTTCTTTTAAAAATAGAAAAAACTAGGGAAATAAGGAATGAATACATCACATTGTTAAGTAGCCCTGTATCCTACCTTGCCTTCTGTAGAGAGTGTAATAATGACTGTTACCACCTATCCTGAGGAACTGGTGACAATTTCAGATACATATATCTTGATAGAAGAATGACCAGAAATTCCATATCCAATGGGAAGATTCTCAGTTTTGTTTGGACCTCGTGCAGACAGGTGAATCTCTGCAGATGATAGAGAGGATACACTAAGATTCTATTCATACCCATAAGCAAATGCATGGTCTGCCAATGGGACAGCCATGACATTTCTGGCTGGATAAGAGCATGTGGATCCCCCAACAAGAGGAGCAGGGGTTGTTCCTAAAGCTGTTGCCTGTCACTGGAATCCATTACTGTAGCTGAGCTGCCTTGTCTGGCTTCAGTGGGAGAGGATGCACCTAATTTTGGAGAGACTTGATGTGCCAGGGTAGGGGGGAATACCTAGGAGGGCCTCCACCTCTCTGAGAAAAAGAGGAGGAGGGGATGGAGGGAGGAACTGTGTGGGAGGGGATGGGAGGGGGCAGAAATTGGGATATAAAATGAGTGAATGAATGAATGAATGAATGAATGAATGAATGAATAGGGGAAAAGTTCTGGATGATGTCAGGTTAGGTTCCCAGCATCCACATAGCAGGTAACAATTATTTCTAACTCCAGTTCTTAGAGTTAATCTGCTGCCTTCATCTAGCTTCTGCAGTTATTTCATCCACCTGGTGAAATGACACAATGCAGACAAAGCCTTGATACACATTAAATAGGAATAAGTCCATCTTAAAAGAAGAAAAAAGAAAACCTTCAAAATAAGCCTAATCGAATCTGTGGCCTATAGCCATGTGTACCTAAAGACTGCTAAAATAAACAGCAATGCAGAGTGGCATACCTAAAATTGCATGCCCAGTTAAGACATTGTAAGCATCACTATGAGAGTTGTGTTTTGTAACATGATAGTGAAATTTTCAAGAGTGAACTTTTTAGATGACACTGTCTCCTTGAAATGGAAAATGTTTCCTTGTCTCAGAATACAAAGTAACCAGGGGTTACCTCCATTCACAATCTGTACTTTAATCAGTGGCTCACAAACAGTAAGTTAGAAACCTGGAGTAAAGACCTGTATGCTTAAAAGTAAATGAGGTTTTCCCTAGGGAAAAGCCTTGAAGATATGGGCACAGGGGAAAAATTCCTGAATAGAAGAGCAATGGCTTGTGCTGTAATATCGAGAATCAACAAATGGGACCTTATAAAATTGCAAAGCTTTTGCGAGGCAAAAGACACTGTCAATAAGACAAAAAGGCCACCAACAGATTGGGAAAGGATCTTTACCTATCCTAAATCAGATAGGGGACTAATATACAATATATATAAAGAACTCAAGAAGGTGGACTGCAGAAAATCAAATAACCCTATTAAAAATGGGGCTCAGACCTAAACAAAGAATTCTCACCTGAGGAAAACTGAATGGCAGAGAAGCACCTGAAAAAATGTTCAACATCCTTAATCATCAGGGAAATGCAAATCAAAACAACCCTGAGATTCTACCTCACACCAGTCAGAATGGCTAAGATCAAAAACTCAGGTGATAGCAGATGCTGGCGAGGATGTGGAGAAAGAGGAACACTCCTCCATTGTTGGTGGGATTGCAAGCTTGTACAACCACTCTGGAAATCAGTCTGGCGGTTCCTCAGAAATTCGGACATAGTACTACTGGAGCATCCCGCAATTCCTCTCCTGGGCATATATCCAGAAGACATTCCAACTGGTAAGAAGGACACATGCTCCAATATGTTCATAGCAGCCTTATTTATAATAGCCAGAGCTGAAAAGAACCCAGATGTCCCTCAACAGAGGAATGGATACAGAAAATGTGGTACATTTACACAATGGAGTACTACTCAGCTATTAAAAGGAATGAATTTATGAAATTCCTAGGCAAATGGTTGGACCTGGAGGGCATCATCCTGAGTGAGGTAACACAATCACAAAAGAACTCACACAATATGTACTCACTGATAGGTGGATATCAGCCCAGAAACTTAGAATACCCAAGATATAAGATACAATTTGCTAAACACATGAAACTCAAGAACGAAGACCAAAGTGTGGACATGTTGCCCCTTCTTAGAATTGGGAACAAAACACCCATGGAAGAAGTTACAGAGACAAAGTTTGGAGCTGAGACAAAAGGACAGACCATCTAGAGACTGCCATATCCAGGGATCCATCCCATAATCAGCCTCCAAACGCTGACACCATTGCATACACTAGCAAGATTTTGCTGAAAGGACCCAGATTTAGCTGTCTCTTGTGAGACTATGCTGGGGCCTAGCAAACACAGAAATGGATGTCCACAGTCAGCTATTGGATGGATCACAGGGCCCCCAATGGAGAAGCTAGAGAAAGTAACCAAGGAGCTAAAGGGATCTGCAACCCTATAGGTGGAACAACAATATGAACTAACCAGTACCCTCCAGAGCTTGTGTCTCTAGTTGCCTATGTATCAGAAGATGGCCTAGTGGGCCATCAGTGGAAAGAGAGGCCCATTGTTCCTGCAAACTTTATCTGCCTCAGTACAGGGGAATGTCAGGGCCAAAAAGTGGGAGTGGGTATGTGGGGGAGTGGGTAGGGGAGCGTGTCGGGGACTTTTGGGATAGCATTGGAAATGTAAATGAAATAAATACCTAATAAATTTTTTTAAAGTAAATGAGTTATTTATTATAGCATAGATATTTGCTGCTTCATATTTCTCACCTGGGCAATGCCAATACTTTTTCTTATTATTTTCTGAATTTACTTCTAAGAATACTTGGAAAGGAGCCTTTGAGAGGTGCCACTTCTCAGGTACAGAGCACATGCCAGGAACCAAGGATCTTCCCAAAAGCCACTGTAAAGATTTCACTGGACTCACTTCAGTGAGTCTTAGCATGGGTGACATCTGTTGTCCCCAGTGGAGGAGTTATTGGTATTGTTCGGTCGTTTTCTTTAGGTTGAGGACATCAGGCTCTCCGTGGTGGATTTCAAGTAGTCAAATCAGCAGTTGGAGGCAATAGAGTCAACTACAGGTTTTACAAATATAGGATAATATACTGAGTTACGATTTTATCAGGTCTGGAAGCAGGAGTTGCTGCATCAGGGCATCTAGTAATATAAGGTTGCTGATGCTGTGCTTAGTATATTTCTGATGGATGCTGCTTTTCTTTTTCCCTATCCTCCGTGTCCCCATTTACCAGGACTTGACACGCTGGGCTGAAAAGAAATTCAGTTCATAGACTTTTTTTTTTTATCGAATACAGAAAGTCTTCAAGTAGTAACTTCATCTCTCAAAAAGCACTAGACTCAATAATTGCTGCTCTGCCTTTTGAGTCCCTTAACTGATAAAAACAGACGGCCTATTTCTGGACACCAGTGACCTTGTGTCAACATAGAAAGTAGAAATTGCTGGTAAGCTACTGAACAGAGAAGGACCAGAAGGGTGGTTTATAAGTATACCACAGAGACTTTCTCAAGTCTAGCTACATACTGTAGTAATCCACAAAATTCAGATTCGTTTCAGACCCATAGCCCATTGTCCTCAGTATAAAAGGATCTAACAAGATTCCTCAAATTTCAGACAGAAAAGAGGGTATATAGGTCACTGAGTATCTCTTGGCTTTTGAGTTATGTATCTTTATTATTATTCTGTCTTTCTCTTCACTTTTGAAAAATATATACTATGTGGAAGAAAATGTTGGCATTTTGAGTACTATTTGGACTCTACATAAACAAATGTATAGCCTTATAGAAAGAAAGTGAACTTTAAATTCACAGGAGCAAAAGATCCCTACTCAGGATCTCAGTTCAAATTCAGGATGAACATAAAAATGTACACATGGTGAGGCCATGAGGAAATGGAGAGGTAAAGTCGAACATGTGGGTTGTCTTCTCACTTGTTGATTTGAAATCAAGTCAGAACTGCTTCGTATAATCAGTTCCAAATCTTTCCAATAGGAACTGTGTGCTAGCTGATGATTGTAAGTCAGTAAGAAGAGCATGCTTAATTGTTTCCTACTGCTTTCAATCGTGATTTAAGCATTATCTTCCTATGTTACATCCCTTATTTACCTTTTGTCTCTTAGAAATTAAATAATTTTATTTGAATATCTCATAGGGAAAGAGAAGTTAATCTTTAGACACATGTTGCTGAGGAAGGTAAGAACAGAAAATAGCTTAGCAACCTGTCACCCCACTTGCCTTGGGCAATGTTCCTCTCTAATAATATGTCTGGCATCAGATGACATTTATCTACACATACTGTGAACACCCATCTCCAAACAGTGCATCTAAGTCTCCCTTAGCAACCCACCATTCACCTGAATCCACCTGCATGTGCAGCCATCTTTGGACAATGCTGTATGTTTCTCTTTAGCAATTTCCAACGCAGACAGATATTGTACAACTGTTCAGTCATATCTAGGTAGAGGCATTTGTTTGTTAGGGGTTTATACACAATATGGCAGCTTGTGTTCTTTAAGAGACCTTTAAGGGGAAATCTTGTATTTACCATCTTATTCCTCTAAGTAGTTAGATATTGTTCTGGCTAGTGCTCTTTCCTGCCATCTACCCACACTCCTGGCTCTTTCTCCTATCTAAATAACTCCCTCCATCCACTCCAAATGCCTTTTTTTCTTTCCTCTTCTCAGTGAGATTCAAGCATCTCCCTTGGATACTCCTTGTTACTTAGCTTCTTTGAGTCTGTGGACTATAGCAGTTATCCTTGATTTTATAGCTAATATTCACTTACTAGAGAATACAAACCATGTTCGCCTTTCTGGATCTGGGTTACCTCACTCAAGATGATCATTTTTTAGATATAACCATTTGCCTATAAATTTCATGATGTTATTTGTTTAATAGCTAAGTAGTATTTAATTTTGTAAATGTACCAATTTCTTTATCCATTCTTTAGTTGAAGGACATCTAGATTCTTTCCAGTTTCTGTATACTATAAACAAAGCTAATCTGAATATTTTTGAGCAAGTGTTCTTATGGGACAATGGAACATCTTCTGTGTCTATGCCCAGGGGTGGTATAGCAGAGTCTTGAGGTAAAAATATTTTCCAAGAACACATGAATTGATTTTCAAAGTAGTTGTCAAGTTTAATCCCACCAGCAATGGAGTAGATTTCCCATTGCTCCACATCCTCACTAGCATGTTCTGTCACTTGAGATTTAGATTTTAATCATTCTGATGGGTAGTAGATGGAGTCTCAGAGTCATTTGATTTTTGTTTCCCTGATGACTAAAGACTATGAAGATTTCTTTAAGTGCTTATTAAAGAAAGTGCCCATTAAATATTACTCTGTTGAGAATTCTCTGTTTAGCTCTCTATCCCAGTTTTTAATTGGATTGCTTGTTTTGTTAAATCTAATTTTTTGAGAGTTTTTTGTTGAGATATTTTGGATCACAACCATCTGTAGGATATAGTGTTGGTGAAAGACTTTTCCTATTCTGTAGGCTCCAATTTTGTCATTTTGATAGTGGGCTTTGCCTTACAGAGAATTTTGAGTTTCATGAGGTCCTATTTAGTAATTGTTGATCTTAATGCTTGAGCCAATAGTTTTCTGTTCAGGAAGTTCTCCTGTTCCAGTGCATTCAAGGCTATTCCCCTCTTTTTTTTTCAAAGAGATTTAGTATATCTGGTTGTGTGTTGAAGGCTTTGTTCAACTTGGATTTTGTGCAGGATGATAGATTTAGATCCATCTGCACGCTTCTACACATAGACATGAAATCAGAATAGCACCATTTGTTGAAGATGTTTTCTTTTTTTTTTTTTTTCACTGTATGATTTTAGCTTCTTTGTCTAAACTCAAGTGTCCATATGTGTGTGAGTTTATTTCTGGATCTTCTATTTGGTTCCATTGATCAGTGTGTCAGCTTCTATACTAATACCATTCAGTGTTTTTTGTTAGTATTGCTCTATAGTACAGCTTGAAAGCAAGGATGGTAATACCTCTAGGGCTTCTGTATTGAATAGGATTGTTTTAGTTACCTTGGGCATTTTTGTTTTTCCACAGGAAGTTGAGCATTGTTCATTCAAGGTCTATAAAGAATTGTGTTGAAATTTTAAAGGAAATTGTATTGAATCTCTAGATTACTCTTGGTAAGGTGGCCAATTATCTATGCTAATTTTACTAATCCAAGAGATCTTTCCATCTTCTGATATCTTCTTCAAAGACTTGAAATTCTTTCTTTCTTCAAAGACTTGAAATTCTTCTTATACAGGTATTTCAGTTGCTTGGTTAGATTTACACCAAGATAATTTTATATTGCTTGTGGCTATTATGAAGGGTGTAGTTTCCCTAATTTCTTCTTCAGACTGTTTATCATTTGTATAAAGGAGGGGTATTGATTATTTTTTAGTTAATTTTTGTGCAATCACTTTGCTGAAGGTGGATATCAGCTGTAGGAATTCTCTAGTAGAATTTTTGAGGTCACTTTGTATACTATCATATCATCTGCAGATAGAGATATTTTGACTTCTTTTTTTTGTCCAGTTTGTATCCCTTTGATCTCCTTTAGTTGTCTGATGGCTTTAGCTAAAACTTCAATACTTTTTTGAATAAATAGGGAGAAAGTGGGCAGCCTTGACTGTTCCCTCATTTTACTGGGATGGTTTTAAGTATCTCTCAATTTAATTTAATATTGACTGTTGGCTTGCTTTTTATTGCATTTACGTATGTGCCTTGTATCCCTGATCTCTCAAAGACTTTTATCATAAAAGAGTGTTGGATTTTGTCAAAGGCTTTCTTTAGCATCTAATGAGATGATCACAGGTTTTTTTTTTTTCTTTCAGTTTGTATATATGGTAGATTACCTTAATAGAGACATGTATGTTAAGCACTCCCTGCATCTCTGCAATAAAGCCTACTTTATCATGGTAGAAGTTGATTTGATGTATTCTTGGATTCAGTTTATGGGTATTTTACTATATTTTTTTGCACTCATAAAGGTTCTAGTTTCTTGTCATAAGAGTTATGTGGCTCTTTTCCTACTCTTCTTCTTCTTCCTCTTTCTTCTTCTCCTTCTCCTTTTCTTCATCTTCCTCCAACCATTTCTTAAAATATATTTGTCCTCTCCCACAGTCTCATGCTTGTTTCATGACATACACACATATAGGCATACATTAATATATACATATATATTTAAATTTTATATATAAGAGAAAATAAACCATGTTTGTCTTTATGAATGAATCTGAGACACTAAATTTAAGTTATTTTTCTGATACATCAATTTCCATATAGCTATCATGATTAAATGTTTACTCTTAGATCAACAAAACTTCATTGGATACGTGTCACAGTCATTCTTTATCCATTTATCTGTTGATGGACACTTATACTGAGTCAATTTCTTTTCTATTGTGACTAGAATAGCAATATAATTGATGGCATCTCTGTGGTAGGAATTCGTATGCCCAGGAACATTTGGTATACCTTAGCCATGATTTTTTTTCTATTTTAAGTTTTTTGAGGATTTTTCATACAGATATTTATAATGGATTCATCAGTATCCATTTTTCATCAGTGGTATATCCTTTTCTTCCATATCCTTGTAAAATGTGTTGTTGTTTCTTTTCTTGAGATGAGCCATGGTGACTGGGATGAGGAAAAAAACCACAGGTTTAAATATTTGTTTTCCTTATGGCTAAGGGTGTTTGAATGTATTTTAAATGATTATTGGGTCATTAGCATTTCTTCTTTGGAAAATGTTTAGTTCAGTGGCCCACTTATGCATAGCAAATGGGATAAAATATTTGCTAGCTATACCCTGAAATGGAGGATAATATTTAGGATACATAAAGCACTTGGTTGGGAAAATGGCTCAGTGAATGTCCTAATTAGGGTATCTATTGCTACAATGAAAGATCATGATAAAAAATAACTTGAGGGGAGGGAGGGGCGAGGCTTTATTTGGCTTACATTTCCAAAGCACTGTTCATTAGTGAAGGAAGTCAAGATAGAAACTCAAACAGAGCAGAAACCTGATGGTAGGAGCTAACGCAGAACCATGGAGAGGTGCTGCTTACTGGCATGCTCCTCATGACTTGCTCAGCCTAGTTTCTTATACAAAATAGGGCTGCCAGATAAGGGATAGTACCCCACCCATGGGATAGACAATAACCAATTAAGAAAATGCCGTATAGGCCTACTTACAACAGACTTTTGTGGAGGCATTTTCTTTGATTTTCCCTCCTCCCTAATGATTTTAGCTTGCGTCAAGTTGACATAAAACTAGGCAAGACACTGAGGACAATGCTTGCTGTCCAAGCATGATCCCTAGGAATCACATTGTGGTGTGAGTCTGTACCTCTACCACTGGGTAGGAGAGAAGGCAACAAAATTCTGGTGATCACTGGCAACTTGTCTGTTTGAAAGAGAGACCCGGGTCAAAATGCCATAGAGAAACAGACTGAAAACTGATGTCTGGCCTCTACTAGTTCACATGGGTGACTAAAATCCTTGTGTACATCATGTACATAGATACCACACACACACACACACACACACACACACACACACACACACACACCAGAGAGAGACAGACAGAAAGAGACAGAGACAGAAAGTGAGGAAATGCCTGCAAAATTTGCATATAGAAGATTACACTTAGAACCACATATTACCCTGCACAAAACAAAATGCAACTCCACATGATGGAGGACATCAACATGAGGCCAGGCACACTAAATCTCATAGAAGGGAAAGCAGAGATTAGTCTTGAACTCATTGTCACAGGAAAATACTTTTTGAACAATACAAAGCAAAGGCACTGATGCCAACAATAAATAAAAGGACTTAATGAAACTAGAAGGTTCTGTTTAGCATAAGACACCATCATTTAGACAAATCAGTGGGCTAAAGAATGTGAGAAGATCTTTACAAATTGCACATTTGATGGAGGGCTAATGTGTACTATATGGAGAACCAAAACAATGAACAGCAAGAAAACAATCCAATTTAAAATGAGTACAGGCTTAATAGAAAGTTCTCAAAAGATAATAAACAATTGGAGGAAAACACATTTAAGATGTTCAACACCCTTAACAAGAAAAAAAAAAAACAAATGTTCAACACCCTTAATTATCATTGAAATTCAAATAAAAAAAAAAAAAAAACTTTGAGATTTCACCTTATACCAGTGAGAATGGCCAGCCAAGGAGGGAAGGATCTCACAGAAATTTGGGGAGGGTGAATCAGAATATGTTATATACCCTATATTTTCAATAAAAGAAAAGTGACAGTTCATGATCTGAGGATGTGGGATAAGGGAAAAATATGTATTACTGCTGGGAGTATGAACTTGTGAAGCCACTGTAGAAATAAGTTTGGTGGATCCTCAGTAAGTTCAATAAATCTGCCTCAAGATACACCTATACTACCCTTCTGCATATACCCAAATGACTCCATATCCTACCACAGAGATACTTTCATATACATGTTTATTACTGCTGTATTCATAACAACCAGATATAGAAAACAGCCTAGATATCCATGAATGGATGAATGAATAATGAGAATGTGGTACATTTACACATGGTAATAGAACTCCGCTGCTTAAAAACAAACAAACAAACAAACAAATAAAGTCATGAAATTCTCAGGTAAGTGGATGACACCAGAATATATCATTCTTAGTAAAGTAACTTTGACTTAAAATATGAGTATGTCTATGTTCACTTATATGTGGTTGTTAGCTTTTAAGTCTTTGATAGGCATGCTATTATTGATATAATGATACAAGTTATGTATAGAGAAAGGCCCTAGCAGGGAGGTAAGGAACCTCAAATGTATGGAAATAGAATTTGTAGTTATGGAGTGACTGGAATAGGAAAATTAAAAAGAGAAGATAAGATAGATGGAACATAAGGGAGAGACAGATAACACTAAGGATCATTTGAGAGGTAATATGGAATCCTATTACAGTGGTAACTTCTTACAATACACACATAAATAGAGTTTCCAAATAACAGAGGAGACAAAGCCTCAACTAGAACTGTGATGACACAAAGTAAAACCTCTGGTGCCAGAAATGGGTTACAACTAATAAACCTAAGGGCCCCATAGAAATTCTCAAACTACTCAGCCTATTGGCAAAGTTGTCCTTTGTTTTCCATAAGCTGATGATGAAGCTATATTAATGAAGACAAAAATCTCATATCTCATTGAACACAGAGAAGCCAAACTGGCATTAAACTAAAGCCTTCACCCTACTGTCTAGTATTCATAATACTTGAAGTACTTTGAACAATTCCAGTGGAGAAAGCTAAACACCAACCCAGTTACAAAATCTTCAGTCTACAATAGTGAGCTTTCTGTATGATATGTTGATGGAATAGTGGTAAAGAAGTTGTGGGAGCAATCAACCACTATCTGATTGGATTTCAAGCCCACTGTAATATAGATGAAATTTGTTTCTGACATGGTTAAGAATCTGAGACTAGATAGGCCATGAACCATGAGTAAACTAAATACTATTGATCTGCTAAAGAAATATAGCAATAAACTGACTTTCTAATACATTCTGCTAGACTGATACACCAGGGTCTAACTTGGCCAACATTGAAGAAGCTGCCTCTTGAGATAGGAACTATCACAGAGACCCACAACTGGTCAGTGTGCAGAGAGTAAGAGACCTTGAAACACTCCTCAAATAATATATCTTTATTAACCTTTCTCCTTAAGGCTCATTGAACAATTGTGGAACATGAGGCAGAACGATGTTAAGAGTCAGTGAGGATCAAAAACACCAAGGAATCAGTGCCTTCCAGATAAAACAGTTTTAATGCATATACATACTCAGAGACTGTGGCAGAATGTGTAGAGACTGCCCAAGTCTAAGCCTAATGGATTCCAGTGCTAGAAATGAAAGCAGACATTCCTAACTCAGAAGCTATCTCCAATGGGCAAGCATTTGTATTTCTCCAGTGGGGCCTCACTGGGTTTACAAACCCAACTCAGGGGAGGTAATGTGCATATCTCATAACATTGTTTGATATTCTTCTAAAACCTTACTGGTTTTGCATTTTATGGGTTTTGTGTTTGTATGTCTGTGTGTGTACCCTTGTAGGTGTATGCATTTCTCGTGCTTTTTATTTCTTCATTTATTTTCTAAACAGAGAGATTAAGGTCTGTAGTTGGATGGTTGGAGAAGCTTGGAGGGTCTAGAAGGAACTGAGGAAGGAGAACCAGTATCAGAATATACCTGCATGGAAATATTTTTAATAAAACTAATTATCAGAAATTTACATATTATACAGTTATTCTTAGCTGTCATATTAAAACTTCCATCATGAGTCTGTCAAAAAACCTGCAAAATTTAAAGGTAGAGAGAAAATAAATATTCTAGTCATTAAATGTGGCAATGAACTCAAGTCAACTTCATATCATTCAAAGGCATATATTAAAAAATTTTCAATATTGTTGAAGAAATATCTTTCATTTCTAGTCTTGCAATTAAAGGTATGTCCTCTTAGTTTCAAATTTTATGTCCATGTAATTAAATCATATTTCTAACTTAGAGATTACAAAAAATAGGTTAAAAGATTTCCCAAAAGTTTATCTAATCTGCACAGCAAGTAAATACTGATCTGAGATAAAATTTACCTGGGATTTCTTTTTTCGGGTTAAAATCTGTGTTTTTTATACAGCAATGGACTGATTCCCAGAAGTACAACTTTCTGCTGAGGAATCCATTTATTGTTCATCAATGAGAAATACAAAAATGACCTTAACACTTGACTTGTCAGAATTTTTCACCTTTTTCTAAAATGAACCACGTGAAATGTTTCCTGAGGGACATTACATCTGAAATTGACTAGCACATATTACCAGCACATTATCCATTTCTGACTCTGAGTTATGGAAATAGAAAGTAGAGCATGAAAATATAAACATGATTTTGATCATTTATCATGAAAATGGCTCTTCAATTGATGCAAAGTTGCTTAGAATATTAAACTGCATACATAAAATAGTTTGATCTTGCACTGCTGATTATGTTAATTCCTTCTGATGGGCTGAGAGGAAATATAAGCAGATAGGCAGTGTGGTGATACAGAACACGTCATAAGAGTTAAACTAAATCTTTCACTTGATTTGGGCTGCATAAATTGTTTTCTCTCTCAGTGTTCACTTGGAGACACTTTCAGTGGGGATTTGAAAAAAAAATGCCCCAGTAAAGTGAGCAAGGGCTAAGTTTATTCAGGGATGTATTTCACTGTTTGGCTAGATTCATGATTGGGGTCCAGATATTAGAATACTTAGTTTCCCCTCTTTCTCAGCAACTACTCTCCATTTTTATTCTAGTAAGTAACTTTCAAAGCTACAAAGCCATATCACCATCACCCCCCATGTAGTAAACATGGCCTACTAGAAACAAGTACAAGAAATAGAGATGAAAGGGAGAAATTTCCTATGAAAGCAAAGTCTGTATTTTTTGCTTCCTAATCCTGCTTTCTCTCTGAAATAGACACTGATTGGAACCCTATTAGACAGAGATAATCCTAAAGTTGCAACTTATGCAAAGAATGTTAAAATGAAAGACAGGAAACACAGGTTCTTGATTAATGTAATTATGAAACAGCAAAAATAACTCTGGATACATTATTCATAGTCTACCTGCATGGGAGTAAACACCTACCAGAAGCCATTAGTGTACTCTTTGGGGTTTATAGCTAATTGATACTTTGAGCTGCCGCAATTCCCCACTTTTCCAGAGCTCAGAGAAAAATACCATCTAAGAGAGCATTCTCTGAGAAGTGGACTCTCTCATCCTGAATACCCACTTTTGTCTCCTTGGTCACATTACACATTATTTGAAGCTTTCATGATTATTTCCCATAGGAAACTTCATTGGTGAGGAAAATTGAATTTAGGTGATATCAGCCATCAGCAGACTATAATTGAAAAAACAGAGTTTAGATTAATTGAGTATTACTTTTAAGTTCAAACTCTAGAACTCATCTATATGCCCCCATACATATTAGCTACCGAACTGACAATGCCATAACATTGTGAAGTATAAGGACATTCAATAGTAGTGAATAATCTTTTATTATTTCATTACTAAAATAAAATTTATGCAAATCTTCATGAAGGATCAGTGTTGAGACCTCAGTAATGCTTTGTAACAGTATTACATTGACTAAACTGTTAGTCCTTTCACTTATCACTCTTACTGTCCTTCATATTTCTACATGTGCTTGGCTTTGCTGTTGATTCTAAACTCTTTACACTCCGTTCTTCTGCCAGAAGCTCTTCAAGACAGTGTCTAGCCAAGTAACATTTAAGATATAAACATGGTTTTTAATGGCATATTGTTCCTGTTCATTCCACATTGAAATGCATGTTCTGTATTAGAGCTCAGAGAAATTTAGCATATGTGTAGCCAGCTTATATTCCACTCTATTCTACCCAGACATGGGTGTACAAAGATTGTTGTGGGCACCTTAGAAGAAAATGGAAGTATACAATCCTATAATAGCTGTTGCTACCAAATTAAATGCAAATTGACCTTAAATATTAAGTCAAATGTTAGACTTTTCTTTGACATTCTAATTCAACAATATATAAAAATATCTTGGTAAGCTATTTGTAGTGAGCATGTTTGTAATTTTAGAATGATCTCAGAATTTAATATATAATTTTGAGATTCATATGCAAAAATAAACTTAAGCAATAGGCCAAAAACAACAGACTAATGTAATTCAAGCATTACATGAAAAAAGTGATTACATCATGCTGATAAGGATTATATGGAATTCATTAAATTAATAGACCTACTAATTACTTGATGTTCATCTATTATTCAAAGTTTCAGGGATTTGGGTATTATTGATATACACTGCCTACCTCTAAAGTGCCATAGTTAAGGAACAGAGAATTGTAATGCAATAGTGGGTGGGTGTGGATGTGGGTGTGTCCTTATACATATTTAATCACACACACACACAAAAACACACACACACAGTGAAAACACTTGAGAGTCTGTGCAAACTAACCAAAGGATGTTATCTAGCAGAAAACTGTAGGAAACTATTTGAGGAGAAAAGTTCACTTAGAGCATCAACTGTAGACTGACACTGTCACTACAGGATTTGTCTTTTGTATACCATTGGCTTTCAAATTTGATAAACCATTCTTCATTGGGAATTTAAGCAAGTGTCCTCAAGAATAGATTAAATAAATACTGACTTGCTTGTTATGCCCTATAATTCATTCTTTCCTGACTTACTACAAACGGAAAGCTAAAGAAAGTACTAATTGAAAATCACTGGGAGGAGGCAGTAGTCAGAATTGGAGATAAAACACAGATAATACTATACTGATGCTTTAAAATTTTACAAGTTCTATAGGTAAAATGTATAAATTAAAAAGCTTCTCTTTCAAGGACTCATTGGTGAGTTGAGGAATTGAGGCCATGGATAACAGCTATAAGTACACATAGGCTTGTTTGAAAGGTGCTAAAGATGCAGGTGACTTGCTCAGTCCTACATTATTTAGCACTTTGTTTTTCTCTAAGAGGTACCACTCAGTGACAAACCCTCTGAATTATAAAAATTGATGCCCAAGAATGGCATGTAGATAAGGAGTACAATTTTTTTAACTAGGTATTTATTTCATTTACATTTCCAATGCTATCCCAAAAGTCCCCCAACCACTCCCCCACCCACCCACTCCCACTTCTTGGCCCTGGCATTCCCCTGTACTGAGGCATATAAAGTTTGCAGGACCAATGGGCCTCTTTCCACTGATGGCCGACTAGGCCATCTTCTGATACATATGCAGCTAGAGACACGAGCTCCAGGGGGTACTGGTTAGTTCATATTGTTGTTCCACCTATAAGGTTGCAGATCCCTTTAGCTCCTTGGTTACTTTCTCTAGCTCCTCCATTGGGGTCCCTGTGATCCATGCAATAGCTGACTGTGAGCATCCACTTCTGTGTTTGCTAGGCCCTGGCATAGTCTCACAAGAGACACCTATATCTGGGTCCTTTCAGCAAAATCTTGCTAGTGTATGCAATGGTGTCAGCGTTTGGAAGCTAATTATGGGATGGATCCCCAGATATGGCAGTTTCTAGATGGTCCATCCTTTTGTCTCAGCTCCAAACTTTGTAACTCCTTCCATGGGTGTTTTGTTCCCAATTCTAAGAAGGAGCAAAGTGTCCAAACTTTGGTCTTCGTTCTTCTTGAGTTTCATGTGTTTTGCAAATTGTATCTTATATCTTGGGTATTCTATGTTTCTGGGCTAATATCCACTTATCAGTGAGTATTGTGTGAGTTCTTTTGTGATTATGTTACCTCACTCAGGATGATGCCCTCCAGGTCTATCCATTTGCCTAGGAATTTCATAAATTCATTGGTTCCTCAGAAAATTGGACATAGTACTACCGGAGGATCCCACAATACCTCTCCTGGGCATATATCCAGAAGACATTCCAACCAGTAAGAAGGACACATGCTCCAATATGTTCATAGCAGCCTTATTTATAATAGCCAGAAGCTTGAAAGAACCTAGATGCCCCTCAACAGAGGAATGGATACAGAAAATGTGGTGCATTTACACAATGGAGTATTACTCAGCTATTAAAAGGAGTACAATATTTTAAAACATGTGTACATTGTATAACATTCAAACCAAACTATACACATTTATCTTCCAAAACCTATATTGTGTACTAAAAGTGACACTGGTGTTCTTAGCTTTAAATAGTAGTTTCAAGATGTTTAATTTCTTATTCATATTTAAGGGATTTAATGTCTATTCTATGACAAACCTAACAATTTACATGATATAAAAATTCAACATTTTAATTTAAGAATTGGACACATGAGAATCAATTTTATAAATAGTATAAACACTTTTCGTTTTAAAATAGATCTTTGACAACCATAATTAATATAATGAAATTATTGACCAGTTATATCTGTTCTGAGATGGTGACTTCCTCTTATATAATACTTATAAGTAAATTTTGGAAGTAACAAAACAATAAAACTTTTGCCGGGCATGGTGGCACACGCCTTTAATCCCAGCACACAGGAGGCAGAGGCAGGCAGATTTCTGAGTTCAAGGCCATCCTGGTTTACAAAATGAGTTCCAGGATAGCTAAGGCTATACAGAGAAATCCTGTCTTGGGAAAAAAACAATAAAACTTTTATATCTTAGAAAATATACAGCAGAGGGCTGTCTGGTTTGGCCTCGGTGAGAGAAGAAGCATCTAACCCTCGAGAGACTTGAGGCCCCAGGGAATGTGGAGGTCTGACGATGTGGGGGTGGGGGAGTGCAGACATCCTCTTGGATATTGGGGGGTGGCAAGGTCTGGGATAAGGAGTGGTCTTGGGAGCAGACCAGGATGGGGATGAAGAGTGAACTGTGAAAATGGATTAAAGAATAAAAGGAAAGAAAATATAGTAAGTACAATTAAATTATAAGTAATAACAATTTAATGTCAGAAAATTAGTAAAGTTAAGATATATGTAAAAAAAAGAGGGCATTGTTGTATATTTGTGGGAAAAATCTCACTAAAACACTCAAAATTAAAATTAAAGTACAACTCAAAAGGACCACTCACCCTGTCTTGCAGAGATGCTGGGATGGATTGACATATTTAAATCAGTGAGCAATAGTCTTCACATAAATTGTCTCGGGGTCAGAACTCACAAGGTCATCGCAAATGTTTTGTATGCTAACTTCTAGAGTTGTGAAGCCAGAGGATTTTATGTATTCCATTATAGCTCCATAATTTAGCCTGAAACCTGGCACATGCAATGGCAGAATGATATAAGAAATAAAGGTTTGCAGTCCCCTAGGAGGAACAATAATACGAACTAACCAGTATCCCCAAAACTCCCTGGGACTAAACCACCGAAGAAAACACACAGAGGGACTGTGGCTCTAGCTGCACATGTAGCAGAGGATGGCCTAGTTGATCATCAATGGGAAGAGAGGCCCTTGGTCTTCTGAAGGCTCTATGCCCCAGTGTGGGGGGACACCTGGGTCAGGAAAAGGGAGTGGGTAGGTTGGGGAGCAGGGGGAGGGAGGAGAGGAGAGGGAATTTTCAGTGGGGAATCAGAGGAAAGTGGATAACATTTGAAATATAAATAAAGAAACTAATAAAAAAGAAAGAAAAAAAGAAATAACTCTCCCCTCAAAAATCTCATATAGATAAAAGCCTACAAATAATTTGTCTCTTAAGTCTCATAAAATAGAAAACCTTCAACAAATTTACCTAATGTGTTTCATAAAAAGATACATATATATGCCTTGAGTACATATAATTGGTAATTAAAAAGCCACAAAATTTGTTTTAGAATCATCTTTGTGGGTTTTTTTATTAATCCTAATTCTCTTCGAATGTCTTTCCTTTCATATTATATTATAGATAAATCTGAGCTTATTTTATGCAAAACCTTTCAATTCCAGAGTTTGCATACCCAGCACTTTGTAGTATTCTTCTATCCTCACATTTAAAAGCTAAAATACCTTATTCCTTTCAGAACAAACTCAGGTGACAGCAGATGCTGGCTGGTGAGGGTGTAGAGAAAGAGGAACACTTCTCCATTGCTGGTGGGATTGCAAGCTGGTACAACCACTCTGGAAATCAGTTTGGTGGTTCCTCAGAAAACTGGACATAGTACCATGTGAGGACCCAGCTATAGCACTCATGGGCATATCCTAGAAGATGCTCCAACATGTAATAACACCACATGCTCCACTATGTTCACAGTAGTGTTATTTATAATAGCCAGAAGCTGGAAAGAACCCCATTGTTCTTTAAACAGAGGAATTGATACAGAAAATGTGGTACATTTACACAGTGAAGTACTACTCAGCTATTAAAAACAATGACTTCATGAAATTCTTAGGGAAATGGATAGAACTAGAAAGTATCACCTGAGTGACATAACCCAGTCACAAAAGAACACACATGGTATGCACTCACTGAGAAGTAGATATTAGCCCCTAAGCTCCAAATACTCAAGATACAATGTAAAGACTGCATTATTTGATGAAATATTGTTCTATTCACTATTATTCCTTAATCATGAAATTCTAAAACAGGATGACAGCATCTAAAAGAACTTTCTGAGGATGAAGAAATGTCTTAGCAATTTAGAGCACTTCCAGAGGACTCCAAGTACTCCTGTCATGTGGCTCACAACCAGCTTTAACACCAGTTCTGGGGGTTCTGTATCTCTCTCCGGTCTCCACAGGCAGGCCACTATTCACGTTTCCCTATAACTAGTGTGCACACATATGTGCATCTATGTCTGCTTATATATGCTCACACATCTAGCCATACAGTCCTGTACACAAACATATCAAGCCCAGAGGTTGATGTTGGCTAGCTTGCTCTGTCAGCCTCCATCTTATTTTTAGAGAAAGCCTAAAATACTGAATCTGGATCTCACCAGTTCAAATACATGGACTGGCCAGGCAGGTGATCCCTGGGACTTTCTTTTCTCCTCCACACAAGCATAACTTGTGGTGGGGTTACACCTCCCCTCTTAGGCATTGTTTATGTACTGGTCCTCTACTCTCGGGAACTCGTGGTTGTACAATAATTACTTTACTTCCTAAGCTGTTTTCCAGGCCCCAGTCTTCCAATTACTCTTATTGTAGCATATTAAAAAATAAGAAGGAATGTTTTCTTTAGGTAAGTCATTTAGTATTCTGCAAGTGGACTAATTGTTGTGTGCATATTTATCTACACTCTGGTTCAATTTTTAGTATCCCTATGGGTAAAAATTCTTAATGTAAGCAGAGAACTGATAAGCCTTTCATGTTATTGTGAATTGGGAATTGGATAATTTATCTTATTTACTCATAAATGTTGAAGAAATTATACTTGTCATATTTGATATTGAAATATTAGATAATCCTCCTTTTTTCAAATCTTTGGCATTAAGCATTGTTGATTTATTAATAAAGCTATTTTACATAAATTAATAACATATTTTAAACTGAAGATAGGCATTTATATAATTACATGTGTTTATTAAAATAATATGAAATGGGCAGCTGAAATAGTTCATCTAGTAATGGTACTAACTGTTAAGCCTGGACACCTGAATTCCATCCATGAGTTCCCTATGGCAAACTGACAGGCATATTGTCCTCCAACATCTATACTAACACTACAGCAAGCACATGCACCCACACCCACACCCAAACCCCCCCACACACACAGAGACACATACACAGGTAAATAATAAATTATTAATATATGAAATGACCCTGTAGCTAAGGAAAGATCTCTGAAACACAAAGATATCAAGATTTGCCTATATGACAACAACTGTTCATGTGTGTCATTTTGCCAAAAGGTGGAAATTAGACATTTATATTATTTTGTCAAAATAATGTATTTCTGAGGTGCTTCTTCTTGTCCCTAATCATGTATTTCATCACATTCCTGGCCTCTTTTTTATTTAAGACATCATACGGAAATGATTCTTCCTTGTTATTTCTTGTTCATCTTGTTTAAAAGACCTCCTTACTTGAGTCCAGTGTGTTGTAGAAAGGTCTCATTCCCTTCCTGCAGCTGCACTGTTCAGTCTTCCTGACGAGAAACAATTAGATGTGGCCCTGCATGTCCTGCACCATAGTCGATCCCATTATACCAAATCAGTGTCATTTTCTCCTGTTCCAATGGAAACTGTAGTTAAAATTGTCTTCGCTTTTCTGCCACTACTGTACAGTACTGGAAGCTCATTTTTCAGATTTATAAAATGTCTTAGACCAGGTGCCTATGAGAAATAACTCAAAAAAAAAAAAAACAGGTCTGGCTACTGTTTAAGTTTCAATAGGGATAAACTAAGATTACATATGATAATTTTAACAAAATAACACAACTAATGCTTAATTGAATATAAAAATGAGAACAAATATGATATTCATTCTAAAATTAATTTAAAAGAATTGCTTTTTTAGTAAAAAATTAATTATAAATGAACTATGAAATTTATCGTTAAATAAGATGTTCATGGTAATATTTCTGTTCTGAAATGTTTCTTTAAGTGGTTATATTTCTTACAACACTGATAGAGTTAATGGTCAGTAAATTTATTCAATTTTAACCAAAATCATCATTTACTAGGGCTGTTATGAAACCAAACAAAATTACACAAAATTTAATTTTAAACTTGTCTAATATAATCAGATAATTATGAATTCAGTTATTCTAGACTTGAAATTAAATGAATCATAATAACAGAAAAATCTATTTGCCTCAAGCTCTAGTTTTCTTTCTGTTGATCTAATAGACATCATAACCAAAATTAATGTAAGAAGGAAAGGACTTATTTCGTATTACCCCTGACAGTTCAACACTGAGGTAAGCCAAGGTGGAAATTCAAGGCAGAATCTTTGAAGCTGCAACTGAACCATGGACCATGGAGGTTGCTACTTCACTGGCTTGCTCCTACTGTTTACTCAGTTGATTTCTTATACAACCTGGACCATAAGCTCATTAGAGGCATCTCCTGTCTTATTTAGGGTTTTACTACTGTGAACCAACACCATGACCAAGACAAGTCTTAAAAAGGACAACATTTAATTGGGGCTGGCTTACAGGTTCAGAGGTTCACTCCATTATCATCAAGGTAGGAGCATGGCAATATCTAGGCAGGCATGGTTGGTGCAGGAGGAACTGAGAGTTCTACATCTTCATCTGAAGGCTGCTAGTGGAACACTGGCTTTTAGGAAGCTAGGACAAGAGTCTTAAAGCCCAAGTCCACAGTGACATACCTACTCCATCAAGGCCACACTTATTCCAACAAGGCCACACCTCCAAATAATGTTACTCCCTAGACTAAGCATATACAAACCATCACTTTCCACTCCCTGACCTCCATAGGCTTATTCAAACATATGAGTCTATGGGGGCCATACCTAAACATAGCATAATGCAAAATATATTTAGTCCAACTTTAAGAGTCCCCCTAGTCTACAGCAGTCTCAACAGTGTTAAAAGTCCAAAGTTCAAGGTCTCTTCTGAGATTCAACCAATCACATAACTGTAATCCCCAAAGCAAGATAAGAAACCAACTGGACAAACTCCAAACTCTGCATCTCCATGTCTGATGTCAAAGCAGTCTTCAGATCTCCAACTCCTTTTCCATCTTTGTTGACTACAACAAACTTCCTTCTCCTGGGCTGGTTCTACTACTTCCTGTTAGCAGCTTTCATCTGCGGATAGCTCATGGCTCTAGCATCTCAAATGTCTTGGGGTCTCCAAGGCAACTTCAATGTTACAGCTTTTTGTTTCAATGCCTGGGATCTACACACAATCTTCTGGGACCCTCTAAATTGTTGACATCACTTTTATAGCTCTGCCCTCTATAGCATTCTAAGCTCAGGTTGATCCACTCCACTACTGCTGCTATATTTGGTGATTATACCATGGCATAGGCATCTCCAATACACTGGTCTTCCACAGCAACTGGGCTTCACCAATAGCCTCTTCATAGTATCAAGCCTCAAATCCTTTGCATGACTCCTTCAGTCCTGGGGTGTCAACTGCAACTGAAGCTGTTCCTTCATCAATGGCCTTCCATAGACTCTCAAAGTTCCAAGCCTTAGGTGTTCTTCATGACCTCTTTATGCCTTCAAAATTGTCCTTTGAATATTTGCTACTACCTCTAAGATCTTCACCTGCAGTGACTCCACCTGGGCTGGAGCCTAGACATTGGCCCTCCTACTCCTTGGGGATGACACCTTTGCAGACTCATGGCCATTCCAATCCATTTCTGACTACCAGCCAAGGCAGGGTATGGGCCCAATACTACAGCACCATCCGTTTTCAGGGCTAGTTGATTCAGTAGATGAGTTCTTACACATTCCTTAGCAGATTTCAACTTAAGTCTCAGGAATACAAAGATTTCACTTTATACCAGTAGTTCTGGTATCTTGTTAATCACAGCTGACTCTTCAGCCCCAGCTAACCAGAACCACAGAATCTTCACAATCAAAGCAGCAGTGGCTCCAGTAAGAGTCTTTAATCTTTCCTTTGAAATTTCACAATCCATGCCTCCATCATTTGCTCTGTTCTCAGCATTATCTTCCAAGCTCCAACAGAATATCCCACAGAGCACTTAACATCCCAATGGTTGTTCTACCTCAAAGTTCCAAAGTCCTTCCACAGTTCTCTCAAAAACATGGCCAGACTGTCACAGGAATACCCCATGCCCAGTCCAATTTGTCTTAGTCAGGGTTTATATTCTTGCACAAAACAACAAGACCAAGAAGCAAATTGGGGAGGAAAGGGTTTATTCAGCATGTACTTCCACATTGCTGTTTATCACCAAATGAAGTCAGGACAGGAACTAACACAGGGCAGGAACTTGGAGGCAGGAGCTGTTGCTCAAGCCATGGAGGGGTGCTACTTACTGGCTTGCTTCCCCTGGCTTGCTCAGATTGATTTCTTTTAGAACTCAGGACTACCAACCTAGGGATAGCACCTACCACAGTAGGCTGGGCCCTCCTACCCTGATCTCTAATTGAGAAAATGCCTTACACCTGGATCTCATGGAGGCATTTCCTCAAGGGAGGCTCCTTTTTCTGTGATAACTTTAGCTTGTGTCAAGTTGACACACAGAATCAGCCAATATACCATCTGTGATGGTTCGTATATTCTTGGGAGTGGCACCATTTGAAGATGTGGCCTTGTTGGAATAGGTGTGACCTGGTTGGAATAGGTGTGTCACTGTGGGTGTGAGCTTACGACCCTCACTCTAGGTGCCTGGAAGGTAGTCTTCTACTAGCAGCCTTTGGATGAAGACGCAGAACTCTCAGTTCTGCCTGTGCCATGCCTGTATGAATACTGCCATGCTCCTACCTTGATGATAATGGACTGAACCTCTGAACCTGTAAGCCATCCCCAATTAAATGTTTTTTTATAAGACTTGCCTTGGTCATAGTATCTGTTCATAGCACTAAAACCCTAAGACACCATCCTTAGTGGGCTGGACTCTCCCATGTCAATCATTAATCAAGAAAGGGCTTCATGTGTCTTTGTGGAATGGTGGACCATCTTTTGGGTATATGCCCAGGAGTGGTATGGCTGGGTCTTCAGGTAGAACTATTTCCAACTTTCAGAAAAACTGTCAGATATCTCCAGGGTTTTTGTGCAAGTTTGCTATCTCACCAGGAATGGAGAAGTGTTTCCCTTTTTCTAAATTCTCCCCAGCATGTTCTCTCACTTGAATTTTGATCTTAGCCATTCTGATAGGTGTACAGTGGAATAGCAGGATTATTTTTATTTGCGTTTCTAAAATGAGTAAGGTTGTTGAACATTTCTTTAAGGGCTTCTTGGCCATGTGAGAGTCTACTATTGAGAAATCTTTGCTTAGCTCTGCATTTCATTTTTTTAAAATTAGGTTATTTGGTTTGTTGGCATCTAACTTCTTGAGTTATTTAAATGTGTTGGACATTAGCCCTTGGTCAGATGTAGAGTTAGTGAAGAAGTTTTTGTTTTAAATCTGTAGGCTGCCATTTTGTTCAAAGAAGCTTTATTCATAATAGCCAGAAACTAGAAACAACCCAAATGTCCTCAAATGAATAACAGATATGAAAAACATGCTTTACTCATACAATGGAAAACTATTCAGCTACTAAAAACAAGGACATCATGAAGTTTGAAGACAAATGGATGGAACCAGAAAATATAATCCAGAGTGAGGCAACCCAGACTCAGAAGGAACTGCATGGTATGTGCTCACTAATGCATAGATATTAGCAATAAAATACAGGATACCCATGCTATTGCTCATAGACCCAAAGAAGTTAAACAAAAAGGAAGGCCTAAGGGAGAGTTCTTGAATCTTACTTAGGAGGGTGAATAAAATTGTCATAGAAGGCAGAGGGAGGGAGCAAATTGGGTAGCAGAAGCAATTTGGAGGGGGGTTGGGGGTTAGGATCATATGTGGAAAGAGACAGGGGACAGGGCCAGCAGGCCAGGAGAATTAATGGAAATCTACAGCTTCTGGGGCTTGGGGAATTGGGGGAATCTCTGGAAATCTCCAGAGACCAGGTATGGGGTAGGATGCCAGGAGTCAATGTGTGTAACATTAGCCTAGATGCCTAAGAGGGGGTACATAGAACCTGAGGAGATCCCATCCTGTAGCTATGCAGGATCCCTAATGGACAAAAACACTGTATTATTTAGAGTTTTATTGCTGTGAACAGACACCATGACCAAGGCAAGTCTTGTAAAGGTCAACATTTAATTGGGGCTGGCTTACATGTTCAGAGGTTCAGTCCATTATCATCAAAGTAGGAATATGGCAGCATCCATACATGTATGGTGCAGGAGGAGCTGAGGCTTCTACATCTTCATATGAAGACTGTTAGCATAATACTGACTTCCAGGCAGCTAGGACAAGGGTATTAAAGCCTACACCCACAAGGCCACACCTACTCCAACAGGCCACACCTCCCTACCATGCTACTCCCTGGACTAAGCATATGCAAACTATCACAAACACCAACCCACAAAAATTTCAACCAATACCTGTCCTGTCTAAAGGAAATGCAGGCAAAAGGTAGAGTAAAGACTGAGGAATGGCCAACTAATAATCTAACCAATTTGAGACCCATCCAACAGGCAATCACAAATCTCTGATACTATCAATGATATTCTCTTATGCTCTAGAACTCCAAGATGTTCTATCTAGCCTCTCAGGCTGAAACGGGTACAGTTACCTACAGCCAAACATTGGATAGAGCTCTTGAAGAGTTGGAGTAAAAATTGAAGGCCCTAAAGGGGATAGGAACCCCACAAGAAGACCAACAGAATCAACTAATCTGGACCACTGGGAACTCTCAGAGACCGAGCCACCAACCAAAGAGCATACACAGGATGGACCAAGGCCCCCAACACATACATAGCAGATATGTAGCTCAGTGTCCATGTGGGAACCACAACAACTGAAACAGGGCCTGTCTCCCAAGCCCCTAAATTCTGATCATGGAATGTATTTCCCAACAAGGCTGCTTTATCTGGCCTAGGTGAGGGAGGCTGTGTCTAATCTTAGTGTGCCAGTGTGTATGGGGCAGGGGGGGGGGGGGAGGGAGCAAATACCCAAAGGAAGCCCTGCCCTCTCAGATATCAGATAGGAAGGGGGAGGGGATAAAGTGAAGGACTCTGTGAGGGGGGTACAAGGAGAGGAGAGGCGACAGCATTTGGTCTGTAAACAAATTCATTAATTAATTTAAAAAATAAAAAGAAACTGATTCACTGGCATGGTGAAATTCTATAATTAAGGTTCCTTTTTTATAGTTGACTGTAGCTTTTGTCAAGTTGAAAAAATCTAAGCAAAACAGAAAAATTCTAAAATTTAATTTACAAAAGGAAACATATTACAAATTTATGATATTTTTGTTTAGTGAAAAAAATTGTTTTCATGTAGCTTGTGGTTTTTTAGATACACCACACTCTAAAATGTTCATTTTTTTTTCAAAATATTAGAAGCTTAAGCAGGATACTCTTTTAAACTATATACTTGAAAACTTATGTCTATTATATGTGATTTTGATAAATAGTTATAGAATGCTTACAGCCTTGATCAGAAGCCCTTAGTATTATTTTATACTCCTATTTCCTCTCTTTCTGTATTGACCACCCTTCCTCATCAACAATTAAATCTACTCCATGTTACCCATTTCCCACTGAAAAACACACCAGTACCAGTCATAGGAATCCTGCTTTCAAGCTGTTAGTTCAGAATGTCCAAGGGACTCGCAAAGCAATATAGGCTATTGCTGAGGCCTATTGCCTCTGGTTACCTCCAAGAGGTTGAAAGTGAGAGCTAAACTTGAAAGCCTGCTCCCTGAGGACTGAAGGTCCATAATGGCCCAGAGTTATGGAGGAAGGGTCAAAGGAGCTTCAACACCAGATACCAAGAACATGAGAGCAAAAGGAGTTGGTTACCTGAGAGAGCCGCTGTTGCTCTAAGCCATCTCTGCAAACCCTTTCCTTCCATTTCTTTATGCTATGTTTCCCTCACAGCTTTGTTTGTAGTTTGAAACCTTGATTATAATGTGAATTAGAGACAGTTTTCTCTGGTCATATCTGTTTGCAGTTCTAAATTCCTCACATCATTGGATGTATATAAATTTCCTTATATTTTAGCAAGGTTTCTGTATAATTTTATTGAATAAATTCTTTATGTTTTTAGTTTTTAATCTCAGCTCCTTAGTCTACTTTGTCTGTAGAATTTTTGTATTAATTAATATATTCACTTTACATCCAGATCACCACTCCCCAACTCTCTTTCTATCCCCCCACAAACACAGCCCATCCCCCTCTCCTTATCTGAGAAGTGTGTGGAGGTCTCCCTGGGTATCTTCCTACCATAGCAAATTAAGTCACTGGAGAACTAGACATATCCTTTCCTAATGAGCCCACACAGGGAAGCTTAGTTAGTGAAATAATTGTGGGGAGATTTTTATTTTGATATTTCCTAGAATTCTGGAGCATTGTGGTCACACCTGTTTTACTGTTGTTGCTGTTATTGTTGTTGTTGTTGTTGTTGGTAGTGTTAGTGTTGTTTTAATACTGAAAGAGGAGCCCCTCGCTCAGGCCTCAGGACAATAGTGAACACGCAAGAACTCATGATAGACCGAGCTTGATGTAAACCACATGAGGCTTTATTCGGGGAAAGCCAGAGCTCTGGGGATGACCCATATCCCATGCAGGGGTAGAGGAGTTGACCTTGAGGGGAAAGAGGACCCAGTTTTTATAGGCCCTCAGGAGGGAAAGGAGAAGGGGGGAGTAGGGGATTTCCAGATCTAAATAATATCTTTTCTAAAATGATTGATTCCTCAAGAAATGGGTATGGGAGGGATACAAGGAAAGAGTCTGGTGCAACTCAGGATTGGCCGGGCTGTGGTTGCTGGGGAGATTTTCTGACTCTTTCTCAGCAACCAATATCACAAACACCTGGCAATGGGCTTCATCAGTGGGCACACACATAGGTTCAAGGAATGGTCAAAACATTGGCAGACACACGGGTTCAAGGAGTGGCCAGAGCATTGTGCATCTCTATTTTTCTAAATCAGTGAAGTTAGTTCTGCTAACAGTGACATCTATCTTGCCAATTCCAGGGCTTCTGTGACCGTTTACATTCTGTCAGGATCTTTCAATACTTTGGTTTTTGTTCTTATGTTTCTGTATAGGAGTATCACACACACACACACACACACACACACACACACACACACACACACATACACACACACACACACAAACACACAAACACACACACCAGTGGAAATCACAGGACAACTGAAGGGAGTTGTTTATTTTCTTCTATCATATGAGTTTCAGGGATCAAACTCTTATCATCAGGCTGAGTATCAAGAACATTTAGCCACTGAGTCATTTTGCTTGCTTAGTCTAGGTTTTATTGTTCTTTTGTTTGTTCGTTTTTGTCTTGTGTTGTTTTGTTTTGAGACAGGGTTTCTCTGTGTAGTCCTGACTGTCCTGGAACTCACTCTGTAGACCAGGCTGACCTTGAACTCAGAAATCTGCCTGCCTCTGCCTCCCAAGTGCTGGGATTAAAGGCGTGCACCACCATGCCCAACAGGTTTTATTGTTCTTTATCTTGATGATTTTGGACTTGAATGTTCTAGAAAATTGATCCTGTCTACTATATTTAATATTCTTTCTGTTGCTGTCTACTTTAATGATGATGCTTTACTCTGCATTTTTGATTTGATTGATTAGATTTTTCATTTCCAAATACGTTTTCTTCACACCCAACTCTGTCATTTTTCCCTCAAATCTCATCTTCTTTCTGAAGTGTTCACATTCTGGTTCATCTTCTGTGCTTCCCTTCTCATCTATGTTGTTGACTTTCTCCTGCAGACCCTGAATTCCTCCTTTATTTTATTCACCATTGCTCTAGATTTAAATGTGAACTTTTGAATTCTTCATCTAGCACTTGATCCATTTTAATACTTTTTGATTCAGTAATTGAAAAGTTATCATCATTTGGAATAGTCATTTTCTTGTTACTCCATGTTTCTTCTACGTCTGTGCAGTGAGGTGAATATTTCTGTAGGATTTAATTGAACACAGTCTTAGTAATCAAACTCACTCCTCCACATCCCTAAGATTAGTGAAAGTAAACCTTCTAAAGGTCAGTGTCCATCATCCAGCATTACTACAGTAGATGCAGCAAGGTTAGCTAGCAACATCATGAACTCCATCCTAGTCTGCTAGGAATTAATATAACTGTCTCATATGATACTGCCTAAAGACTTAAGGAATGATTTAGAGAGAATGCAGAATAAGTTTTAGAGGAAATTAAAGTGATCTTTTGTATATAAGGTTCCTTATGGTGGCTTATATGAAATATTTTTAAATAGGCAGAAAAATACATTTGAAAGCATTTTCAAGGGTTGGGAACAAGGACATGTATAGTTACAGCTTAAGACACCACAGTTATGTCTAAAGACTGGAGTTTTGTTGGCTTTCTTTCAGAACACTGTGTTCATTAGTGGTTGTCTGGTTTGGTTGTTGTTTATTAGGTCTTTTTTTTTTTTTTTTTTTTTTTTTGTAAATGCAGTAATGACTAACCAAGATAAAGTACTTTAAAATCAGTTTAG
Source organism: Mus musculus (assembly GCF_000001635.26). NCBI lineage: Eukaryota > Metazoa > Chordata > Mammalia > Rodentia > Muridae > Mus > Mus musculus. Next base: position 93,810,910 of record NC_000075.6, read on the forward strand.
TTTTTGTTTAGTGTTATTATCAATTATTCTGCTTTTGTTAATATTTTCCTGGTAAGTGTTTCAAGCCACATAGTCATCTATTTGTCTTCCTGCTTTTTTCCTTTCTTTCTTATTTGCTTGCTTCTTTCCTCCCTCCCTCCCTCCCTCCCTCCCTCCCTCCCTCCCTCCCTCCCTCCCTTTCTCCTTTCTTTCTTCCTTTCTTTCTTTCTTTCTTTCTTTCTTTCTTTCTATCTTTCTTTCTTTCTTTCTTAATATGAGGCATATCTGATATAATATCTGTTCTTGCTTCTAAAAAACTCAGACTGTATAGGTAGGGCTTGTCTCAGAAATCAAGCTTTAAAGTTCTTGAAACACAGGGATTGCATCATCTTTATTTGTGAACTGAGATCCTGGTTTTGCAAACAATTTTTTTTTTTGCAAAAAATTTAGAAACTGACATGGTTCTTAGAAAGGGAAGTGGTCTTTAGATATTCTCTAAACTAACGATGTTGAGGCCATATAAACATATGGAATTAAGGAAAAATAATATGTAACCCAATATATCTTAAAGCCCAAATGAAGAAATATATCTAAAGTAATGTTTCCATGATCTCAGGCCTCACTGCTGGGCCTTTGCTTAGGGTTTTTTGTTTGTGTTTGTTTTGATTTTCTAATTAATATTTATGGATTTCTATTCTAATTTTTGCTGTTATCTTCCTGTTCCTAAATTCAGGCCTATTTTGTTATATTTCATATTTTTGAAATATAAAAATATAGAGCATGTTTGAATTTCTTCTCTAAGACTACTCTTAGAACTTAACTTGTTTTTCTGAATTGAAGAAAATTTGGTCTATTGGATTTCTATTTTTGTCTAAATCAAGTTATCATTAGGCTTAGAAAGATGACTCCACAATTAAGAGAACTGGCTACTTTTTTCAGAGAATCTTGATTTAGTTTCAATACCTTTATTAGGAAGCTCACAAATGCTTGTAACTCTAGTTCCTAAGAATCTAACACCCTTCTATTGTCTGAACACATCTGAATATTTATGATGTACATACATATTTATATTCCAAGGCACGAATGTATTCATATAAAATAAAATAATAAGCATATCATTTTTAAAAAAATTTATTAGGTATTTTCCTCATTTACATTCTCAAAGCTATGCGAAAAGTCCCCCATAACCTCCCACCTACCCCACTAACCACCGACTACCACTTTTTGGCTGTGGCGTTCCCCTGTACTGGAGCATATAAAGTTTGCAAGTCCAATGGACCTCTCTTTCCAGTGATGGCCAACTAGGCCATCTTTTGATACATATGCAGCTAGAGTCAAGAGCTCTGGGGTACTGGTTAGTTCATAATGCTGTTCCACCTATAGGGTTGCAGATCCCTTTAGCTCCTTGGTATTTTCTCTAGCTCCTCCATTGGGGACCATGTGATCCATCCAATAGCTGACTGTGAGCATCTACTTATGAGTTTGCTAGGCCCCAGTATCGTCTCACTAGAGACTACTATATCAGGGTCCTATCAGCACAAGCTTGCTAGTGTATTCAGTGGTGTCAGTGTTTGGAGGCTGATTATGGGATGGATCCCTGGATATGGCAGTCTCTAGATGGTCCATCCTTTTGTCTCAGCTCCAAACTTTCTCTCTATAACACTTTCAATGGGTGTTTTGTTCCCAATTCTAAGAAGGGACAAAGTGTCCAAACTTTGGTCTTCGTTTTCTTGAATTTCATATGTTCTGCAAAACGTAACTTATATCTCGGGTATTCTAAATTTCTGGGCTAATATCCACTTATCAGTGAGTACATATCATTTGAGGTCTTTTGTGATTGGGTTAGCTCACTCATGATAACGCCCTCCAGGTCCAACCATTTGCCTAGGAATTTCACAAATTCATTCTTTTTAATAGCTGAGTAGTACTCCATTGTGTAAATGTATCACATTTTTTGTATCCATTCCTCTGTTGAGGGGCATCTGAGATCTTTTCAGCTTCTGGCTATTATAAATAAGGCTGCTATGAACATAGTGGAGCATGTGTCTTTCTTACTAGTTGGAACATCTTCTAGATATATGCCCAGGAGAGGTATTGCAGGATACTCCCATAGTACCATGTCCAATTTTCTGAGAAACTGCCAGACTGATTTCCAGAGTGGTTGTACAAGCTTGCAATCCCACCAACAGTGGAGGAATGTTTCCCTTTCTCCACATACTCACCAGCATCTGCTGTCACCTGAATTTTTGATCTTAGCCATTCTGACTGGTGTGAGATTGAATCTCAGGGTTGTTTTGATTTGCATTTCACTGATGATTAAGGATGCTGAACATTTTTTTCAGGTGTTTCTCAGCCATTCAGTATTCCTCAGGTGAGAATTCTTTGTTTAGCTCTGAGCCCATTTTTAATGGGAATATTTGATTTTCTGGAGTCCACCTTCTTGAGTTCTTTATATATATTGGATATTAGTCCCCTATCTGATTTAGGATAGGTAAAGATCCTTTCCCAATCTGTTGGTGGCCTTTTTTGTCTTATTGACTGTGTCTTTTGCCTTACAGAAGCTTTGCAGTTTCATCAGGTCCCATTTGTCAATGCTCAATCTTACAGCACAAGCCATTGCTGTTCTATTCAGGAATTTTTCCCCTGTGCCAATAACTTCGAGGCTTCTCCCCACTTTCTCCTCTATAAGTTTCAGTGTCTCTGGTTTTATGTGGAGCTCCTTGATCAACTTAGATTTGACCTTAGTACAAGGAGATAGGAATGGATCGATTCGCATTCTTCTACATGATAACCACCAGTTGTGCCAGCACCATTTGTTGAAAATGCTGTCTTTTTTCCACTGGATGATTTTAGCTCCCTTGTCAACGATCAAGTGACCATAGGACTGTGGGATCATTTCTGGGTCTTCAATTCTATTCCATTGGTCTACTTTTCTGTCGTTATACCAGTACCATGCAGTTTTTATCACAATTGTTCTGTAGTATAGCTTTAGGTCTGGCATGGTGATTCCACCAGAGGTTCTTTAACCTTGAGAAGAGTTTTTGCTATCCTAGGTTTTTCATTATTCCAGATGAATTTGCAGATTGTTCTTTCTAATTGGTTGAAGAATTGATTTGGAATTTTGATGGGGATTGCATTGAATCTGTAGATTGCTTTTGGCAAGATAGCCATTTTTACAATGTTGATCCTGCCAATCCATGAGCATGGGAGATCTTTCCATCTTCTGAGATCTTCTTTAATTTCTTTCTTCAGAGATTTGAAGTTCTTTTTTTTTTTTTGATTAGGAAATTTTTTTTAATTAGGTATTTAACTCATTTACATTTCCAATGTTATACCAAAAGTCCCCCATATCCACCCACCCCCACTCCCCTGCCCACCCACTCCCCCTTTTTGGCCCTGGTGTTCCCCTGTACTGGGGCATATAAAGTTTGCAAGTCCAATGGGCCTCTCTTCCCAGTGATGGCCGACTAGGCCATCTTTTGATATATATGCAGCTAGAGTCAAGAGCTCCGGGGTACTGGTTAGTTCATAATGTTGTTCCACCTATAGGGTTGCAGATCCCTTTAGCTCCTTGGCTACTTTCTCTAGCTCCTCCATTGGGAGCCCTATGATCCATCCATTAGCTGACTGTGAGCATCCACTTCTGTGTTTGCTAGGCCCCGGCATAGTCTCACAAGAGACAACTACATCTGGGTCCTTTCAATAAAATCTTGCTAGCGTATGCAATGGTGTCAGCGTTTGGATGCTGATTATGGGGTGGATCCCTGGATATGGCAGTCTCTACATGGTCCATCCTTTCATCTCAGCTCCAAACTTTGTCTCTGTAACTCCTTCCATGGGTGTTTTGTTCCCAAATCTAAGGAGGGGCATAGTGTCCACACTTCAGTCTTCATTCTTCTTGAGTTTCATGTGTTTAGCAAATTATATCTTATATCTTGGGTATCCTAGGTTTGGGGCTAATATCCACTTATCAGTGAATACATATTGTGTGAGTTTCTTTGTGAATGTGTTACCTCACTCAGGATGATGCCCTCCAGGTCCATCCATTTGGCTAGGAATTTCATAAATTCATTCTTTTTAATAGCTGAGTAGTACTCCATTGTGTAGATGTACCACATTTTCTGTATCCATTCCTCTGTTGAGGGGCATCTAGGTTCTTTCCAGCTTCTGGCTATTATAAATAAGGCTGCTATGAACATAGTGGAGCATGTGTCCTTCTTACCTGTTGGGGCATCTTCTGGATATATGCCCAGGAGAGGTATTGCTGGATCCTCCGGTAGTACTATGTCCAGTTTTCTGAGGAACCGCCAGACTGATTTCCAGAGTGGTTGTACAAGCCTACATTCCCACCAACAATGGAGGAGTGTTCCTCTTTCTCCACATCCACGCCAGCATCTGCTGTCACCTGAATTTTTGATCGTAGCCATTCTGACTGGTGTGAGGTGGAATCTCAGGGTCTTTCTTCCACTGGATGGTTTTAGCTCCCTTGTCAAAGATCAAGTGACCATAGGTGTGTGGGTTCATTTCTGGGTCTTCAATTCTATTCCATTGGTCTACTTGTCTGTCTCTATACCAGTACCATGCAGTTTTTATCACAATTGCTCTGTAGTAAAGCTTTAGGTCAGGCATGGTGATTCCGCCAGAAGTTCTTTTATCCTTGAGAAGACTTTTTGCTATCCTAGGTTTTTTGTTATTCCAGACAAATTTGCAAATTGCTCCTTCCAATTCGTTGAAGAATTGAGTTGGAATTTTGATGGGGATTGCATTGAATCTGTAGATTGCTTTTGGCAAGATAGCCATTTTTACAATGTTGATCCTGCCAATCCATGAGCATGGGAGATCTTTCCATCTTCTGAGATCTTCCTTAATTTCTTTCTTCAGAGATTTGAAGTTTTTATCATACAGATCTTTTGAGAAGGGTGTTGTTTCCCTAATTTCTTTCTCAGCTTGTTTATTCTTTGTGTAGAGAAAGGCCATTGACTTGTTTGAGTTAATTTTATATCCAGCTACTTCACCGAAGCTCTTTATCAGGTTTAGGAGTTCTCCAGTGGAATTTTTAGGGTCACTTATATATAGTATCATATCATCTGCAAAAAGTGATATTTTGACTTTTTGATTCTTTTCCAATTTGTATCCCCTTGATCTCCTTTTGTTGTCGAATTGCTCTGGCTATGACTGCAAGTACAATGTTGAATAGGTAGGGAGAAAGTGGGCAACATTGTCTAGTCCCTGATTTTAGTGGGATTGCTTCCAGCTTCTCACCATTTACTTTGATATTGGCTACTGTTTTGCTGTAGATTGCTTTTATCATGTTTAGGTATGGGCTTTGTATTCCTGATCTTTCCAAGACTTTTATCATGAATGGGTGTTGGATTTTGTCACATGCTTTCTCTGCATCTATTGAGATGATCATGTGGTTTTTGTCTTTGAGTTTGTTTAAATAATGGATTTTGTTGACGGATTTTCATATATTAAACCATCCCTGGATCCCTGGAATAAAACCTACTTGGTCAGGATGGATGACTGTTTTGATGTGTTCTTGGATTCAGATAGCGAGAATTTTATTGGGATTTTTGCATCTATATTCATAAGGGAATTTGTTCTGAAGTTCTCTGTCTTTGTTGGATCTTTCTTTAGTTTAGGTATCAGAGTAATTGTGGCTTCATAGAATGAGTTGGGTAAAGTACCTTCTACTTCTATTTTGTGGAATAGTTTGTGTAGAACTGGGATTAGATCTTCTTTGAAGGTCTGATAGAACTCCGTACTAAACCCATCTGGTCCTGGGCTTTTTTTGGTTGGGAGACTAATGACAACTGCTTCTATTTCTTTAGGGGATATGGGACTGTTTAGATTGTTAACTTGATCCTGGTTTAACTTTGGTACCTGGTATCCGTCTAGAAATTTGTGCATTTCATCAAGGTTTTCCAGTTTTGTTGAATATATATAGCCTTTTGTAGAAGGATCTGATGGTGTTTTGGATTTCTTCAGGGTTTGTTGTTATGTTTCCATTTTAATTTCTGATTTTGTTAATTAGGATGCTGTCCCTGTGCCCTCTACTGAGTCTGGCTAAGGATTTATCTATCTTGTTGATTTTCTCAAAGAACCAGCTCCTGGTTTGGTTGATTCTTTGAATAGTTCTTCTTGTTTCCACTTGGTTGTTTTCGCCCCTGAGTTTGATTATTTCCTGACATCTACTCCTCTTGGGTGAATTTGCTTCCTTTTTTTTTCTAGAGCTTTTAGGTGTGTTGTCAAGCTGCTAGTGTGTGCTTTCTCTAGTTTCTTTTTGGAGGCACTCAGATCTATGAGTTTCCCTCTTAGAAATGCTTTCACAGTGTCCCATAAGTTTGGGTATGTTGTGGCTTCATTTTTATTAAACTCTAAAAAGTCTTTAATTTCTTTCTTTATTCCTTCCTTGACCAAGGTATCATTGAGAAGAGTGTTGTTCATTTTCCACGTGAATGTTGGCTTTCAATTATTTATGTTTTTATTGAAGAACAGCCTTAGTCCATGGTGGTCTGATAGGATGCATGGGATGATTTCAATATTTTTGTATCTTTTGAGGCCTGTTTTGTGACCAATTATATGGTCAATTTTGGAGAAGGTCCCATGAGGTGCTGAGAAGAAGGTATATCCTTTAGTTTTAGGATAAAATGTTCTGTAGATATCTGTTAAGTCCATTTGTTTCATCACTTCTATTAGTTTCACTCTGTCCCTGTTTAGTTTCTGTTTCCATGATCTGTCCATTGGTGAAAGTGGTGTGTTGAACTAAAGTTTCCTTAATGAATGTGGCTGCCCTTGCATTTGGAGCATAGATATTCAGAATTGAGAGTTCCTCTATAAGGATTTTACCTTTGATGAGTATGAAGTGTCCCTCCTTGTCTTTTTTGATAACTTTGGGTTGGAAGTCGATTTTATCCGATATTAAAATGGATACACCAGCTTGTTTCTTCAGACCATTTGCTTGGAAAATTGTTTTCCAGCCTTTCACTCTGAGGTAGTGTCTGTCTTTTTCCCTGAGATGGGTTTCCTGTAAGCAGCAGAATGTTGGGTCCTGTTTGTGTAGCCAGTCTGTTAGTCTATGTCTTTTTATTGGGGAATTGAGTCCATTGATATTAAGAGATATTAAGGAAAAGTAATTGTTGCTTCCTATTATTTTTGTTTTTAGAGTTGGCATTCTGTTTTTGTGGCTGTCTTCTTTTTGGTTTATTGAGGGATTACTTTCTTGCATTTTCTAGAGCGTGGTTTCCATCCTTGTATTGCTTTCTTTCTGTTATTATCCTTTGAAGGGCTGGATTCATGGAAAGACAATGTGTGAATTTGGTTTTGTTGTGGAAAACTTTGGTTTCTTCATCTATGGTAATTGAGAGTTTGGCTGGGTATAGTAGCCTCGGCTGGCATTTGTGTTCTCTTAGTGTCTGTATAACGTCTGTCCAGGATCTTCTGGCTTTCATAGTCTCTGGTGAAAAGTCTGGTGTAATTCTGATAGGCCTGCCTTTATATGTTACTTGACCTTTTCCCCTTACTGCTTTTAATATTCTATCTTCATTTAGTGCATTTGTTATTCTGATTATTATGTGTTGGGAGGAATTTCTTTTCTGGTCCAGTCTATTTGGAGTTCTGTAGGCTTCTTGTATGTTCATGGGCATCTCTTTCTGTAGGTTTGGGAAGTTTTCTTCTATAATTTTGTTGAAGATATTTGCTGGCCCTTTAATTTGAAAATCTTCATTCTCATCTACTCCTATTATCCGTAGGTTTGGTCTTCTCATTGTGCCCTGGATTTCCTGGATGTTTTGAGTTATGATCTTTTTGCATTTTGTATTTTCTTTGATTGCTGTGCTGATGTTCTCTATGGAATCTTCCGCACCTGAGATTCTCTCTTCCATCTCTTGTATTCTGTTGCTGATGCTTGCATCTATAGTTCCAGATTCCTTTCCTAGGTTTTCTATATCCAGTGTTGCCTCACTTTGGGTTTTCTTTATAGTGTCTACTTCTCTTTCAGGTCTTGGATGGTTTTATTCAATTCCATCACCTGTTTGGTCGTGTTTTCTTGCAATACTTTAAGGGATTTTTGTGCTTCCTCTTTAAGTTCTTCTACCTGTTTAGCAGTGTTCTCCTGTATTTCTTTAAGTGAGTTATTAAAGTCCTTCTTGATGTCCTCTACCATCATTATGAGATATGCTTTTAAATCAGGGTCTAGTTTTTCAGGTGTGTTGAGGTGCCCAGGACTGGGTGGGGTGGGAGTGTTGCGTTCTGATGATGGTGAGTGGTCTTGGTTTCTGTTAGTAAGATTCTTATGTTTGTGTTTCACCATCTGGTGATCTCTGGAGTTTGTTGTTGTAGTTGTCTCTGGTTAGATCTTGTTCCTCGGGTGTTTATGTTAGCCTCTATCATCAGACCTGGGTCACTAGCTCTCTCCTGAGTTTCAGTTTTCAGAGTACTCTCTGCAGGTAGGCTCTCCTCTTGCATGGAAGGTGCCCAGATATCTGGTGTTTGAACCTGCCTCCTGGCAGAAGTTGTGATCCACTCACAGAGGTCTTAAGATCCCGTGGATGGTCCTGTGTATACCTTACAGGTGTCTGTAGACTCCACGCCCAAGGTACCCCTGTGCTGGCGTGGACCGGAAGGGAGTTGTGCCCCTCCTCAGGCCGGGTTTTCTGCTTTCCTAATTAATGCATTCTCAGGTCCCTCGAGATTGGATTGGAGCAGATGCTGTGTTCCACTCATCAGGGGTCTCAAGATCCCGTGGCGTGTCTTGTGGGTAGCTGGAAGGTGTCAGCCGACTCTGTGCCCTATCTACCATAATAAGCATATCTTAATGATAGCTTTAAAATTCTTTGGGAAATTATCTTAATCCATGGTTTCATAGAAAATTACTGCTTAATTTTCTCATATTTGTGAATTTTTCAGCCTCTTTCCTGAAATTGATTTTCAGTTTCATCCCATTGTTTGGGGAGTGCACTGGTATGGTTTCAATCAACTTGTACTACTTTGTATATGTTCTGATTTCAATCTTCTTAAATTTATTAAGACTACATTTAGGACCTAATAAAATATCTGTCTTACAGAATTTCTTTATGGCCTTAAAAGAATGGTGTCTTGTTGCTGCTAGATGTAATGTTTAAGTCATTCAAACCCAATGCTAGATGATCTGTATGCTGTTGATGATGATTGACTAAAGTCCTGTGATTATCATCATCATCATCATCGTCAATATAATCACCACCAACACCACCATCATCATCAGTTGTCAATTTGCCTGATAATCTGATCCTAACATACGATCCTAAAATAATTATAATAAATTTAATTCCTTCATTTCATTGAGCTTTTGTGAACAGAACACTTTGGTCAGTAAGGAAGGAAAATAAAGCAACTAAATTTGAACAACATGATGGCACTTTTGCATATGAATGTATGGAAATAACTGGGTTGGGCCAAGATACTTGGGGTGTTCTGTTGAAATGTAGAATGATGGAAACAATTTTAGTGAAACCCAATTATGAATGATGTTTGGTTTCAATTCTATTTCAGATCTGATCTTCTTTAAGGAAATAATGGAATTAAGAAATGAAAAGCAGCTTTCAAAAAATTACAGAATAATACGGTTTGAGCATGATAAATTATTGGGCATAACACATAAATATAGTTCAATAAAAGGAAAAGCACAACTTTGAAACAAAAATCTTCATATTTATCCATCAGGAAAATGTAACATAAAACATTTATCGTAGTGATAGGGATGATGATGGTATATTCCACAAAATTAAATAATAATAATGAGTATTTCACTTGAATATTTTTAGAATTATTAAAAACACTCTCATGTTTTTAAATTGTGAGTTATTTACATCCCAGATAGCTCCTTCTGTTGATTTAAAGACTTGTATGTAGTTAAGTAACACGTCATGTGTCCTGGAAGAAGAATCATTTCTATATACAATTTTAGTGATAATTCTAGAAAGCACATGTGCTATGTTTAAACTAATGACATTGTGACATACGAAATTAATTTATAAACTTTGTTTTGGGAATATTCATTTAATTCACTACTTTAAAAATGACCCTTACTTAATAAACACTCAAATTCTTGCAGCTGGAAAGTAAGAGCCTAATTTTTATGTCTTTCATATTTTCTCAGATAATGTTAAAGCTCAAAATTTTAGTAACTTTTTGTTTAGTATCCTGAACTTTACTGTGTCCTAACTTACTAATATTTTGTTATGACAAATGAGAAGAAAAACTTTGTGCTTTGGGGGCTGTAAAGATTGCTTAGCAGTTAGAGCCTTGACTGTTTTCCAGAGGACGGGGATTTAGCTACCAGTGCCTCTATGGTTGCTCATAAACTTCTGTAACTCTAGTTCTTGGGCCCCCATTACCTTTGCTGGCATCTTTAGGTACTAGATATCTATGTGGTACACACATATACGTGCATGCAGAACACCAATATACATAAAATGAAATAAAATAAAATAAAATAAAATAAAATTGTTGCTCACTAGATACACTGGACATCTTACTACATACCTATAATGGTCTACTATATTTATTGTTATGTTCATAATATGCTTATATCACCAAAGTAAAGAATTTCTAGATGATTTTTAATGCATTTGGGGCAAGAAGGCTTAGATATGTTTCTATAAAAACATATAATGTTTCAATGAAAATTATTTTAAATACAAGCAACACGGGGACGTAATTTTATAAAATATTCCATAAAATGGCCAGAGTAGAAGTGTGACCTACTCTTGTAAGTAACAAATAACTTATAAGTACTATATAAAAAATCATTATTATTTAAGAAAATGCTAATTTCTGGAATTAATTTGTAAAGTGTTTGTATGAGAAGCACTTATATATTGTGTGTGTGCCTCTGTGTGTGTGTATGTGTGTTTATGAAGACTCTGTGCATTGTGAATCACTACTAGAATATATTAATATCACACAAGTTTTTTTTTATTCCAACTTACCATTTATCAGTGAGCACATATTGTGTGAGTTCTTTTGTGATTAGGTTACCTCACTAAGGATGATGCCCTTAAGGTCCATCCATTTGCCTAGGAATTTCATAAATTCATTCTTTTTAATAGCTGAGTAGTACTCCATTGTGTAAATGTACCACATTTTCTGTATCTATTCCTCTGTTGAGGGGCATCTGGGTTCTTTCCAGCTTCTGGCTATTATTAATAAGGCTGCTATGAACATAGTGGAGCATGTGTCCTTCTTACCGGTTGGGACATCTTCTGGATATATATGCCCAGGAGAGGTATTGTGGGATCCTCTGGTAGTACTATGTCCAATTTTCTGAGGAACAGCCAGACTGATTTCCAGAGTGGTTGTACAAGCTTGCAATCCCACCAACAATGGAGGAGTGTTCCCCTTTCTCCACATCCTCGCCAGCATCTGCTGTCACCTGAATTTTTGATCTTAGCCATTCTGACTGGTGTGTTATGGAATCTCAGGGTTGTTTTGATTTGCATTTCCCTGATGATTAAGGATGTTGAACATTTTTTCAGGTGCTTCTCAGCCATTTGGTATTCTTCAGGTGAGAATTCTTTGTTTAGCTCTGAGCCCCATTTTTTAATGGTGTTATTTGATTTTCTGGAGTCCACCTTCTTGAGTTCTTTATATATATTGGATATTAGTCCCCTATCTGATTTAGGATAGGTAAAGATCCTTTCCCAATCTGTTGGTGGCCTTTTGTCTTATTGATGGTGTCTTTTGCCTTGCAGAATCTTTGCAATTTTATGAGGTCCCATTTGTCGATTCTTGATCTTACAGCACAAGCCATTGCTGTTCTATTCAGGAATTTTCCCCCTATACCCATATCTTTGAGGCTTTTTCCTACTTTCTCCTCTATAAGTTTCAGTGTCTCTGGTTTTATGTGGAGTTCCTTAATTCACTTAGATTTAATCTTAGTACAAGGAGATAGTAATGGATCAATTTGCATTCCTCTACATGATAACTGCGAGTTGTGCCAGCACCATTTGTTGAAAATGCTGTCTTTTTTTCCACTTGATGGTTTTTGCTCCCTTGTCAAAGATCAAGTGGCGATAGGTGTGTGGGTTCATTTCTGGGTCTTCAATTGTATTCCATTGGTCTACTTGTCTGTTGCTATACCAGTACCATGCAGTTTTTATCACAATTGCTCTGTAGTAGAGCTTTAGGTCAGGCATGGTGATTTCACCAGTTATTCCAATTTACCTTCCTTTGCACTTTGTCACTCCTACAATGTCTTTCTTTTAATCAAATTTTAAAAGTAAATTATTACAACATCCATAGAGATTTTGACTTCAACATTAGCTTAGTTCCAAGTGCTAACTCTAGGTAATTTCAACTTTTATTTTGAAATTCTATAAAACACTCTTGCTGTTTTTCTTGGATTGGGAGAACAAGAAAATGGACACTTGATTATTTCAACAATTATAGATAATTTTACATAAAAATTTCAAACAGGAATACTAAACTATTTAAAAAATAAGTGAAGCATTCTTTAAATCATATAAATATCATAGTTATATGTCATTTATATACATAAGGAAAATATTTGTATATGTCATTCAATGCACTCTGGTGGTATTATTTTAGAACTCTTATTTACATTAAAAGATATTTAGTTATGTACATGATGTTGAAACTGACCCTTAGAAGCTCATATGCCTTTTTGTTGGTAACCTGAGCATTGCACTTCAATTTCTTCTTAGATTTTGAAATGTTTTAATATATAACGTATGTTATCTGAAACCTTCCTTTATAGCTTAATACACAGCATTTGAAATATAAAAACATCATGTTTTTCTGCCTTTTGATTTTCAGACACAAAATTGAACCTGGCAATTTCATATTTGCCTCTAGCCACTGCATTCAGAAAGATTTTCTTTGAAATGAGGGTAATAATACTGTGGAATTGCCACACAAACTCCTATTCGTAATAACAACATCTCAAAATGCATTCTATAGTGTGGTTCCTCATATCTATATTTGTGCAGATCAATAAAAGTCTACTTGCTAGATATGTTACTATCAGGTATCCTTTTCCCATATATTTTTTGTCTTTTTTTATAATCTATGTTCTTCATATACTACAGAAATATTATAAAACTAGCCAGTCAACAAGAATAGCATGAAATCAAGGTTACTCATCCAATAACCCTGATTATTCTAGTTTTTCTGTCTGTTGCTGTGGTAAAACACTGCCCCACCTGGGAATCCATCCCATATACAACCACCAAACCCAGACACTATTGTGAATGCCAACAAGACAAGCCTGACAAGCCTGATACAGCTGAGCTGTCTGCTGAGAGGCTCTGCCAGTGCCTGACAAATATAGAAGTAGATGCTCACAGCCATCCATTGGACAGAGCACAGGGTCCCCAGTGAAGGATCTAGAGAAAGTACCTAAGGAACTGAAGGGGTTTGCAGCCCCATAGGAGGAACAACAATATGAACTAACCAGTAACCCCAGAGCTCCCTGGGAATAAACCACCAACCAGAGAAAGCACATGGTGGGACTCATGGCATATGTAGTAGAGGATAGCTTAGTCAGTCATCAATGGGAGGAGAGGCCCTTGGTCCTGTGAAAGTTCTAGGCCCCAGTATAGGGGAATGTCAGGGTCAGGAAGTGGGAGTGGGTGGGTTGGTGAGCAGGGGTGTGGGTATAGGGGGCTTTTGGGGGAGGAAACCAGGAAAGGGGATAACATCTGAAATATAAATAAAGAAAATATGTAATAAAAAAGAAGAAGAAACTGGCCAAAAGAAAATTAGAGAAGTAAAGGTTTTATTTGGTTTGAACCCCTAGGTCACAATACATCACTCTAGGAAGTTAAAGTAAGAACATAATCTTGGAACATAGAGACAGAAACAATGGAACAAATGTTGGTCTTTTTAGCTCCCTCTGAGGCTCACAGGGCAATCTAATACTTAGCTAACTTTCTTATATAGCCTAGTACTACCTGCCTAGGGGTGATGCTGCCCATACTCAGCTGGATCCTCTTAAATGAGCGATCAATCAAGACAATGACTACAATCCAATCTTATAAAGGAAATTTCTCAATTAAAGTTTCTCCCATCAGATGACTCTAGGCTGTGGTAACTCAATAAAGCTATGTAGGAAAGTGCTGTGTCATTTTCTTATCCTGTGTGAATAAACTTCAAAAAAACTAGAACAACCAATCACAAATGTCTTCCTGTTATCTAAAAAAATATGAAGTCTCATTATAAAGTATTGGTTTTTAACAGCAGCTATTTTGAGGTAAATTGTATCTCTGGAAATATAGTGGCTCTTATTGAGGATTTGCTGGTAATGGTTATTTATTCAAATCACTGATGATTAAATGTAAAGGCCAATAAAGAGAGTAATTATAGTAATTGTATTAGCTTTGTGAGAGCTCAAACAAAGCAAACACTTAATGTTTTAAAAACAGACACATCTAATGTGGACTTATTGCCTTGATGGATAAACTTATGTTAACTTGAGTGGATGAGAAGCACATGGGGCATTAATAAAGCATACACCAGGATGTGGCTCTGAAATCCAGAGAGGATTAACTAAGTGAAAAGATTCACTCTGAATGTGAACAGCAACATTTCACAGGCTAGGGCTCCAGACAGAATATAAAGAGGTAAAAAGAGATAGCCTGGGATAAAGGGCTAAAAAGAAATACCCTGGAATACAGATATTATCTTTTTCTGTTTCCTATTTTCTATGATGTGAGCTGCTCTGTTCTCTGTCTCTGTTTGTCTCTGTGTGTCTCTCTCTGTCTCTCTCTCTGTCTCTCTCTCTCTCTGTCTCTCTGTCTCTGTCTCTCTCTGTCTCTGTCTGTCTGTCTGTCTGTCTGTCTGTCTGTCTCTCTCTCTCTCTCTCTCTCTCTCTCTCTCTCTCTGTGTGTGCTTGCATGTGTGTCTGTCTTTCTATATGTGTCTCTATCCCTCCATGACATGTTGGACAAAATTTATGAAAACAAGAACTAAAATATTTGGTCCTTTAGACACTTCCATGGTACTTTCAACACTCACTTAAAATATGAATTGTTGATCATGCAGAACCAAGTGAAAATGCTCAAATATGGTTTGTACAATTAGATTATTTTTTTAACTGTAGAAACTTCTTAGAGAAATGGGTGTTTGATTTCAGGGAATTAGAATCACAGAAAGCAAGAGCGATAGAATAACTCTCATGTTCATATTTCTGACATCAGAATACATGTGCACTCATATGTGTCCATTGTTTAAACCAGTGGTCAAATTATATGATAGCTAGATTTCAGAGAAATTATAAATTTTTATTGTTTAAACAAGCAAAAGGGATTCTTCTATTATATTATTTTATAATTTTATAAACTGTATGAATTCTTCAAGAATTACATACAATGATCTTGATCATAGTCAGCCCAGTTGTTACCTTGAACTCCTCACATCCAGTACCACCTCTCTACCACCCCAACTTCATGTCCATTTTATTGTTGTTGTTGTGATGTGAGCTGTTGTTGTGATGGTGGTTGTTATTTAAATGAGCGTGAACTTGTATTTTCACTGCCCATATAATTCTGGTGTGGGCTGGTCCTCTGGAGTATGCTAACTCACTCGCAGTGATACTCTTAAAGAAAAAAACAAAAACAAAAACAAAAATTGACCATTTTTCCCCTGGAAGCTACCAGTTATCCTCAGTTAGGTCTGGGAGCTCACCAACTCCTTCAGACTCATTGCTAGAATGTTTATTGGCTTGATTTTTGCTGGAACACACATCAACTGGGAGTTTATAATACAACCAAGAAGACACTATTTCATGTTGGTCCTCCACTATGTCTGGCTATTACAGTCTTCCTGCTCCCTTTTCTGCAATGGTCCCTGAGCCTTGTGAAGGTGAAACATGTATATATCCCTGTTGTGGCTCATTTTCCATGGTCACTTAGTCTCTGCACTTTTACAAGTTGTGAGATTCTAGATTAGCTACTTTCACTACACACACACACACACACACACACACACACACACACACACACACAATAATACAAAAAAATCAAACAACAATTTAAAAATACCATCTTGACTAGTGGTTCTGAGAACTGCATCACTTGAAGACTGGTCAACTCCCTAGTCCATGGCAATTCTGGAGTTGCTGGGAGATGTGAAAATCACACAGAGCCCACTGGCCTAACTCAGAGTCTTTTGTCATCCTTAAAAGCCTCTGTAAATAAGTCGTGAAATATAGTACTTGCAGAATTGTCTTATGTGTGGTATTAAGTACCATAACCACACAGGCATATTAAAATAATGGATGGCTAAAACACAGAAAATAAAATCCAATAGTTTCAAGGTTAATGGTGACATATCCCACATCTTAGCTTCTGTCACTATAGTAAGAAAAAAACATGCCCGAAGGTATTTCAACTGTTTACCTATAAATTGCAATAAAAAGTCCATTACATAGACCAGAGTACAGTCATGAAAATCAATGAAGTCAATAAAGCTTTAAAAATAATCTTGTTTACAAATCCACTTACATTGCAGTATATGAAGCCTATATTCTCACTGGTATAAAACTAGATTTTAGTTATTAGGTTATCAGCAGGATAAACTAAACAGTATGTAGATGAATATATTTGCAAGTGTGAAATCTTTCATTATTTTCTACATTGAATGAATAGAACTTTTTTGAGACCCCTATCCTTTCTATTAATGAAAAGAGAATGTAGAAAAGAGGTTAGATTAATGGAGATAGGACAAAGAAGCATGAATTAAACAGTTTGGCTTTTTAAGGCAGAATGAACAGCCTTTGCCCACCTATATGTCTCAATTTTACCCCAAAACATTTCTCTTGTCTTATATTAAACTGAATTCCAGTCAGGTACATTTGCCTCCCAAGAGATAGTCTATTTTTCAAGGCATGGACAAATATTTTAAATGTTAGCATGAAATGTTTCTAGGAAATATATCCTTGTTTAAACTTTTTATTATGTATTGCCTTTAAATTTGTAAATATTAGCAACATCTTCATATAAATTATGGGCTTTTTAAAATTCTACTTCTGAAAACTGCCCCAACCATCTGTCCCATATAGACCTAAAAAGTCTGCTTTATTTTAACCCTTTAAAAATGTGGTCATTATTTGATTCAGAAAAAGAAAAAATGTCTTTATAGGTCTGTATATACAAATAAAAACTCATTTTCATTAGGCATTCTTATAGTATGTTTTGGAAGTAAACTGACTGAACTTTCTACTTAGTGACCATAATCCTCTTGCTATTTTATTTTTCTTTCTTAAAACTCACATTCTAACAGCCTGAACACCAGTAAAACTTGAAAGGTCGATTATTCACAAGGGCTAAGCACTGTGATATTATTTTGTCTCTAAAGATAACTAAAATGGGTCAGGTGTTATCTGAAGAGGAGACAGCACATCTTGGTGTGTGAAGAAAGTGAAACTAAAGGCCAGCATGTCTTTGGGGATGCTGAGGAAGCAGCTTGGTCTAAGAAGTCCTGTTCTATTTCATGGCCCAGCCTGTCTGTAAAGTCAGGTTCCCAAAGGCAAAGCTAATCATCTTCAGAATAAAAAAGGAATCTTTCGAAAGAGTAGAGCAAGTCCTAGGTGTTCTAATCTGTGTTGATGTGATTTAAGACAAGGGAATTAAACCTTTGTCTACCATGGCATTGTGTGGCTATGGTCACTTTTCTGTTCTCATAGGTCTCAACTTGTAGAAAAGTAGAGGTTTAGGTACATGACTATTTCTAAGCAAGTAAACAAAGACATTTCTAATTTTTCTTTTTAATGTCTGTAGTGCAGAATTTAAATGGGTCACCCACATCCAAAGGAACAGATGGATATCTAAAACCATTCCAGTTTTTATAACATGGTTGATGTAAGATTACCATATGAATTTCCACACACATGATTACTACTTGCTTAGTGTTTAGTAGTTATTGTCAGTTAATCAAAGAACTATGCAGAGCTATTACACATGCATAGCTTCTAAGGTACAAGTGGATAGAGACCATTAAGAGGAGAGAGATGATAAACAAGGCACTTCAGGTGTGTAGGGACAGACTACCAGTTAGAATTGAGGAAGAGTGGAGGAAAGACAGTTTTACCAGAAGCACTATGAGGTACTTGATTGAGAAATGCTTAACTTTTTAAAAATATATACTGGTATTTGAGATATGGGGAAAATATAATAAATGGGCCAGATATTTACGAGAAAGTTGCTCCAATGCTTGCAGCTTTATCACTTGAGTCTGGTAGATTATCTTGAAGACAAGACAAGCATAGACTCTCTGTACAGAAAAAGACATTATCATCAGGTGAAGAGGTATCCTACAGAATGGGGAAAAAAAAGAAAAAAACTTCCTGTACTTCTAATAGATGGTTGAGATCTAGAGTATACAAAGAATCTAAAAGATAAAAATAAAAAGCATAAACATCAAGAAAGCAAATTGATTAAAAGCAGGGCAAAGAAAAGAAAGGAACATTATCAAATGATAAAATTCAATGACTGAAAAACACATTTTACATTGTCATCACCCTTAGCCCTTAAGAGAATGCAAATCAAAACTCATTTGAGTCTTCATTTTACTCTAATCAGAATGCCTAATTGTTTAGAAACTTATAATAAATGTTCACATGGATGTGAGAAATGGGGAATCCTTACTCGTTGTTTCTTGGTTCCATTTTTTTTTGGGGGGGGGAACTTTTTTCTCATCTTACCCTAAGACTGCATTTATCTTTCGTGATGTGATATTTTTCTGGTTGTCAGCAAAAGGGGGAAATGGATCCTGTATTTTAATCAATTCTGATAGTCTGAATCTATTAGTTAATTTAGATCTTAATGTTAAGAGTTGTTCCTCTAGTTCCATATTTTATTTGGTCTCAGGTTTTTGGATGCTTTAGAAATGTTAGGTATTGTTTTTGTACACATTAAATCTAATTTAAAAATGTAAAGATCATGTTTCTCCCATAGTTGTCAATAGGTATAACAACCACACACTAGGGGAGGCCCTGGGTCTAGAAATAGCTGACTAACCCAGAAGGAACACTATGTCCTGTCTGTAAAATTTTTGTTATGTAGTTTTAGGTCTTATTGTTTGTTTGTTTGTTTTAATTTCACTTGAGCAGAAATGATTTTTATATGAGGGAGAGAACATTGAGTTAAGTGGGTAGAGAGATGGAAAGGATCTGAGAGGAGCTGTGGGAGAAGAAAATTGTTTAAGATTTTTTTAAAAATTAATAAGAAACTTTAAAATTATGAAAATGATACTGAAATATCATTAAATAATTTCTGTTTTGTTACTGGTGTTGTTTTTTTGTGATTTCGTTGATTTCTTTTGCCTAACTGTTCTGAAGTTTTTTGGATTTTTCCCTATCATCTCTTATGTGTGTCTACTATCTTCAAAATTAACTCTCCTTTGAGTATACTCTGTAGAGCTGGCTAGATGATCATGAGTTTAGTTAATCTGCTTTTATCATATAATATTTTTATCCCCCTTTAATTTCAGTTGATAGTTTTGTTGTTCATAATATTCTGGATTTGCCCTGTTATTTTTAGAACTTGTAATATGTCTCCCCAGACCCTTCTCACTTTAAAAGGTTAAATCATAAGATATTATTCTGTTGGGTTTGCCTTTATAAGCAACTTGATGTTTCTCTCCTTCAGCTTCCTTTATTCTCTGCTTTTACTGTTTTGATTATAAAATTTCATTTGAGAGTCCCTTTTCTGGTTCTATCTATTTGAAGTTCTGTTTACCCCTTGTTCCTGTACAGGTATTTAGTTTGGGAAATTTTCTTCTATAATTTTAACAATAATATTCTCTATGTGTTGACTGTCAGTATTTTCTCCTTATTCTATTCTGAAAATATGATAGTTAGTTATACTGAGGTCTTTTTATGATGTCCCAGAATGATGACAAATCCATCATTGACCTTTACAGACTAAAATTTCTATACTTTATCCTCCATCCCTGAATCTCATTTTTCTACATAATCCACATTGATGTGTGATTTTTTGGCTTTAGCTTTTTCATTTCCATCATCATTTCCATTTGGGTTTGCTTCAGCACTTTCATCTCTATTTCCATGTGTTATATTCACTTCCTCAGTCATTCTACTTATTTTTGTTCTCTTAGAAGACATTGGGGTCTTCTTTGCACTTTCTGAAGATACTTCTAATTGTTCATTTGAATTCTTTGATGGTTTTTCCATATCATTTTCATTGGTGGTCATTGTTACTCAATCTGTGGTCTGTGGAGGAGACATGTTGTCAAGGCTTTCACTGTTTCTGTTTCTGCCATGACACTTGCTCATTTGGAGTTCTTTTCCTTGATTGAGTTTTTCTTTCTTCGTTTACTGCCTTCCTTCCTTTCTTTTTGTGTTTCTTTTTCAAAAATTCTAGTCATCATTTTTTTTTCTTCTCAGTTGGTGTTAACAGTGTTCAGTAGAAGACTAAGTCTAGTTGTGTGGAGGTGTCTTTTCCTCAGGAAGTGTTGATATTTAGGGTGGAGGCTCTATCTTGGGTGTTTCTCAGACAGTCAGGTTTTGTTATGTTTCAGGTTCAATTTGCTTTCAGGGTCTGCAAATTTCCCTGTGGATTACAGAATATTCCACATATTTAAGAGTATTTATTACCCAGAGTCAGATTTTGTATTTAATCTGGTTCATCAGCCACTGCTGAAGGCTACTGAAAAAATGTGGAACTTCCATAAAATTTGTAGTTCTACCCAGGAGTTTAATCTAGTTTATACTCTGAGTTCTCAGTCTCAGAGCTAGGCTCAGCCTGCAAAACCCACTGAAAGACATAGAACTATGAAGTACCAAAAGGCCTTACCTTGGGTCAGAACTGGTCTGTCTTCTGAGTCTGCAGCAACAGCTAGTACTGTTGGGAGATTTCAAAACCTGTTTTTTTTAAATATATATATATATATGTGTGTGTGTGTGTGTGTGTGTGTGTGTGTGTGTGTGTGTGTGTGTGTAAAGGTGAGCAAAAAGAAAATGCAGGCCAAGAAAAAGAGAGAAAGTTGTTAATTTCTCAAAATTAGGAGATTGTCTGTTATATGCATAGAGGAAATCAGCTGAGCTTTTGGGCTCATGTATTTCTGAGTTGATGCTCCTATTGCACCAGTGTTGAACAAGTGTCTCAAAAGCCTGTTTTCCTAAGTAGATTCCATTCTTTCTATGGCACACCTAATTTTGAGGCTTTTGAAGTAGGCATATCTTCTACAATTCCTAGAATCCCAAGGTATTATCATTAGGTGACTAATATCCTATTATGGAGTTTATCTCCCATGTGTGCCAGAATTGGGGCAAATTACCAGCTTTGAGATCTTTACAGAGAATATTTCTTCAGATTATCAAAATTCACTAACTGAGACTGGCGATCTGGCTCGGTTGGGCGATCTGGCTCGGTTGTTTATGATTTCTGCATAAGCATGAAGAACTGAATGTGAATATACTTATAAATTTGTTAAGTGGAAGGAGAGATGAGGAGTCTTGGAACTTGTTGGACAATCAGTCTGGCCAGATTTAAGAGCTCCAGGCTCAGTGTAAACCTTTACCTCAAAATAATTAAATAAACATACAAGTGAATTAGGTAATGCAGGGAAAGTCTTGAAAGAGATACTAAACAATGACCTCTAGCTTCCACATGAATACACACATATGTATACCCTTATGTATGTGTGTGCATACACAAGTAAACACACATGCATTAAAGGGCACCCACATGCATACTCATGTTTGAACACATGCACACATGTATACCAAACTCATACAAAGAAGAAACAAAACCTACAAAATATTAATCAACTGTTAGAGACATGGAACTGTGAACTCAAGTTGCCCACTGGAGACTCTGAATTTTTCTACTATACAGCAGAGACTGGTTCTAGAGGTTGGTCCATCCACCAACCTCCTGATCAAGGTTTCAGTCATACTTAGCTGCTGAGCTCTGTCCCCATGTGCCAGAGAGGGGAGTGTTTTATTCACTGTGCTTCAGAGCCTGAGCTGAACCCAAGGTTGCTAAACATTTTGACTTCTCAGCCTTAGTCCTCTCTAAGCTATCTCTTCTGGATGCTGCAGCAGGATAAAATAAAGCCTCCTTACTTTCACTGTTTCCTTTTCTCAGGCCCCTAGTGTATCTCAGCTTGAACAGTGATGCCCTTTCACGTGCCACCACATGGACTTCTCAGATGGGATTCCTCTACAGGACTGATTCTTCTACATGAGAAAACTCTACCATTGTATCAGAGTCTTTGGTGGGGAAGAGAGGACCATGGGTTTATCCTGAATGCAGGAGGCCTAGCCTACCTTTTGAATGTGAATTTTGTCTCCCTCTGTTGCTCAGGAACTATAGGCATGAAACAATATGCAGCTTGCTTGGTATTTGTCACTGCTTCACTGAGGGTTTTTTCCCAATTTATTTGAGTGTCCTACTTGGTGAATCTTTAAAGGTCTTTTTTTTTCCTTCCTCTCTCTGGAACAGATGCTGCTTATAATTACTCTAACATTTCTCCTCCACCAAGCCACACAGGTACTTCTTCCTGTCAACAATCTACCTAGACAGACATCTTCAAAAGTCATTCTTATCTCACAATTAGTGTACACAATCTACAATGAGTTTGCTGTTTCCATCCTTCTGTCTTCATTTAAACTTAATTAGGTGTTTTGGGTGTAGTTGCTGTAACCCTTATTTCAGGGATACACCTGAATTCCTTAATTCCATTTTCTGCTCTTTATCTGTTCTCTGTTGAAATTACTTCCTCATTGTAAACTGCCATTCTTATCTTCCCTCTAAATAATAAATATTTAGAGGTTTATTAAATGGAGTACTTACTCATTTGTTTTAATGTTAATGATATGGTGAGGTTTAAACCTCCTCTCTTATTATGGGTTTCCGTTGCTTCGTTCCTTCCTTTCTTCCTGCTTTATTTTGAATTAGCTGACAGTCATATTATTTCATATATACATGTGTGTATGTGTGTGTGTGTGTGTGTGTGTGTGTATTGCCTGCACCATTTATGATGTCTGGTGCCCAGATTGCCCAACAAGGGGCAAGAGATTCCTGTAGAATGGGGGTTACAGAATTTTGTGAGCCCTGTGTAGATTCTGAAAAATAAACCTGTGTCCTCTGGATGATCAGCCAGTGCTTTAAACCACTGGGATATCTCTCTAGATCCTGACATAGAAATTTCATGTGCTTAATGAAATTTATCTTCTGAATTTTTAGATATATACTTTTACTTAATGTTTCAAATAATGTCTGTAAGATAACACTCCCCTCCCCCATGGCCAATCCTGCTCTTTACCCATGGCCAATTTCATATTCAGTAGTTATCCTGTCCTATGTACTGAAGTAGTGCAGCATTCTGAACAATAACAATGGTCTCTACTCTTTATATGCTAGGAACACTCACTCTTCTATCTGTGACCACTCAAACTGTTTTCAGGTGTTTCTTTTGTTATAAACAGTGCCAACTTGTTTAGAATTAGTATTCCATATAAGGACTCTGGATGCTGAAAACTTCTGTTCAGGAATATTCACCTTATTCTGTACTGTTCTTAATTATTTCCTGGACTATTTTTTGCTAATATGTTTTGTTTTCTTTTTAGAACCTAGTTAGTTTGGTACTGAATTTAGTCCTATTAGGATGTGGGGACTATAGTAGTTGCTCTTCCTTAAATATGATTTTTCTGAGAACTCTTCTGAATGCAGAGTTGCTAATTCATATATCTTCACTGTTATTACAGTGGAACTTGAGTATATTGTGATACCGCCTGTCCTCAGCACCAAATGAACACTACTGTACCTGTCCTGACAGGACTGGAGGCTTTCTAAAAGAGGCTAGTTTCCCTCCCTTTGAGTATTAGGCTATTTAAACAAAATGTTTAATCTCCATCAGTATTTTCATGCATAGATAAAGAAAAACATGACACACTAGTGCTATCCAATGAGAAGACTTGAGTCCCTGAAAAAGATTTCACAACCTTTTGAGAACTTGTTAGATTACCTCATAGAAGAGACTGGAATCCAGACAATGATTGGTCAGTGATGGATAACTTGATCACACCTTGACCAAAACTGCTTAGTTATTTGTGCCTCTCTTCGTCTGTTTACACCTAAGTCTAACATCAGGCTCTACAGACAGATTTGGTAAGCAATGCACTATTTGTTCCTCTTCCTATATACGGTCATGCTGAGTAAATCTTCTTTTCTGATTTTTCTTATTTGTTGATACAATTGTCATTTGAGCACATGTAGCCAAACCTAGCTACGAAGGCTAGCTATGGGTCTAATGATAGCATGATTAGATCTCTTGTATGAGATGGCAAGATGGCATAGCAGGTAAAAGCACTTGCACACAGGCCCAGCAACCTGAATTCTATGTCCTGACCCACAATGTGGGCAGCAGAGAACCTACTCCCAACAGTTGCCTGACCTCCAAAACATGTGAGCCAACACACACACATACACACAAACACAGACAGAGAGAGGCAGAAAGAAGGACAGAGCAACAGAGAGACAGAGGGAGAGGGAGAGACAGATAGAGAAAGACAGAGACAGACAGACAGACAGACAGACAGACAGACAAAGAGAATACAATTTTGAAAAGATTTTAATAGACTTTTGGGTGAAGTATGAGAAGCCTAACTTTTATGCAAAAGTGCATTGTGAAGTCTTACAAAGTTTGGAAATCCCTTTTAAAGGATCTGTTATGCTTTATGATTAAGCCTTTAAAAGATCATGTGTGTGTTTGTGTGTGTGTACTGTCTTATTGTCTATATGTATTGATATTATATATATATATATATACACATATATATTAAATAAATGTTTGATGTGATTAAAAAGCTAGTTACACTGATTTTATCACTTAACATTGGAAATGTCATACACTTTAACCCATATATATATATATATGTGTGTGTGTGTGTGTGTGTGTGTGTGTGTGTGTGTGTGTGTGTATATATATATTAATGGAGATATATTTTAATTGGCAGGATACTATATATAATATATATATATATATATATATATATATACTCTTCAGACTATAAACTATATATATATATAGTATCCTGCCAATTAAAATATATCTCCATTAATTAACTGACTTTTATGATAAGTCTATGAGATAAATAATATTCCTATACATGGGAGAATAAAGCAAGAACCCCAGACCATCTCAAAGAAACTATCTCAAAGTTACAAAGCTAGAATATTGTAGTACTTAGAAAGATTCTTATTAAAATAATAAAATTTGTTAACTTATTTTGTCTACTTATTTTCAAAGTTTTTTCTAAGAACTTGTGAACTCATTTCCTGGCTGTTCTTTTTATTGTTTTTACAATTAACACCTTGTTAACTGTGGACAGGTGTTTCCCAATAGGGGAGTAGTCTCCAACCAGGTGTTAATGAAAAGAAACAAGAAAGTTAGGTTAATAAGACACAGGAAAATTGTCATGTATCTGAAGCAGGGCTGTAAATTGGCTTGTTCTGTCAAGGGAGAAATACACTTTTGTTTAAAAAAAAAAAACATTCCCAGTTTCCTGCCAATTTTCAAGTGCCTCTTATAATTATTTAATTTTCATTTTAGTCTAAATTAATATAAAATTTGCTGATCTAATTGATGTAAATATAACTTTGATCATTGATTTTGTATGAAATTGAGTGCTTTATGAACTCTCTTGTGAATATTCATTGCTAAATAATTTACTTTGGAATCCATGGGAATATAGGCTGAAGTAGCATACATAACAACAATATTTGTTTTAAAACAACTCTTTCATAGAATAAATATGTTTCATTGATTCTTTATCCTTTTAGTTTTAAATTTTTTAGATTTATGTATTTTATATATTTCACTATTTTGACTGCATCGGTGTCTGCACTACATGTGTCCAGTGCCCTCTAAGCCCAGAGGAGTACATTGGATCCACTAGAGTTACATTTGGTTGTGAGCCATCATGTAGGTGCTGGGAATGGAAGCAGGGTCCTCTGTGAAATCAGTGGATGCTCTTAACTGCTGAGTCATTTCTCCAGCTCTTGAATCTTTTAATTTGTAGTAATCTACTTATATAGCACCACCTGAAGTAAAATAAATGGGAGAATGGTATGCGAAATACTGTGAAGCCTCTTTACTCCTATTTCTTCAATCTGTTTGAATACAGTTATGCATTTTGGAGAGAACTGGCCATATACAAATGTATGGTTAGTGATGATTTCTAGTTCTCCAGCTTTGAACTCCATAGCACTATAGTTTTGAGTTGACTCCATTCCGCTGCTGCTGCTGTTCTAGGTGGTCATCCCATGGTACTGGAATCTCCAATATGCTGCAACACAGCTTCACCAATACCCTCTCATAGGCTCTCTTCATGGTACTAAGCCTCAGCTTCTTTGCATGACCACTTCATTCCTGGACCAATAACTGCAACTGAGGCTTCATCTTCACCAATCCTTTCCCTGGCCTCTCATAGGACTAAGCCTCAGCTGCTCTCCATGACACCTTCAAAAACAGTACCACCTGAGTGATTCTTACACATTACCAAGTCCAACTGAAGCACAGGTACAGCCTTGGCTATCTGTGGAACATAGCTTCTTTGTGCTCTCAGAAAATACTTCCCAGAAGACCTCAGTAATGCTGTTCTCTATTTAGTCACCACTACTTTATTTGTTACAGCTAACACAGCATTAATTGTCCAAGTAGTCCCTTCTATTTGTGACCTGTAAACCAGAGACACATGGCTGAAACTGCTGAGTCTTGCTGTTTGCTGGAGCTGGAACCCCTTGTTATCATTAGCTTTCTGTTTTCCAACTCCTTCACTGCCTATGCTTGTCTGTCCTGAAACTTGCTCTGTAGATTGATCTTGAACTCAGAGATCTGCTTGCCTTTATCTTCTGGGAATAAAGGTGTGTGCTACCATGCCTGAGCCTAAGCGTTTCAGGGCCAGTGTTCCAAAGATCTGGATCAAAAGCCTGTCTTTCAGCCTCAAGATCTGGATAACTGCTGTGCACTCTATTTCTGGAGTGTAGTTCATTCCAGATTAAAAGTTCAAATTAAAACAATAGCAAGATAATTATACCTAACATGATGTAATTATTCCTTCTCAACTGCAAACACAAACAATAAGCTTAGCTGGGTGGGATCTTGCCCTTAGATCACCACGTCCATAATCTGTTTATCTCCTTGAACAAAGCATACAGTTCCATTTCACTTCCTGGTGGTACTTTATTACTTGAACTATACATTTTACATATATATATATTTTTTTTTTCTGATCTTGCTATACTTGATCAAAAGGCTCTGCATGAGAGTAAAACAGAGGACAAAGGTGCTGGGCTTTTTTAAGACTTCCTTTGTGAATGCACTTAATCTGATTCCTTTCACTTAGCTTTAACCTCAGGCAGACTCTTCAGACAATGGTTAAAAAGCAACCACATTCTTCACCAAAAATATCGCAAAACAGTCTCCAGGACATAGACTAACATTCATCTCCTCTGAAACCTCTTAGCCAAGCTCCCACAGCTGAAATCATCCTCTGTTCCAGTCTTCCATATTCCTACTGGGATGATCCATTAAGTTCCAGTAGCCTATAAGTTTTAAAAAAAAAAAAAAAAAAAAAAAAAAAAGGGAAATCCCATTGTCTTCCCATCCTGGAGCAGAGACAAATTGATTAATGAAATCCAGGTATCCAATACTGATCTTTCTTTCTTTCTTTCTTTCTTTCTTTCTTTCTTTCTTTCTTTCTTTTTTTTTGAAAGAGTTTCTCTGTGTAGCACTGACTGTCCTGGAACTTACTCTGTAGACCAGGCTGGCTTGAACTCAGGAATCCTCCTGCCTCACAAGTGTTGGGATTAAAGGCATGTGCCAGCACTGCCCTGCTTAATACTGACATTTCATTCTGTTCCTAGCACTGTCTCTGAATCAAGGTGCTCACTTTGACACTCTCTATGATTGTGGTCATCAGGGGCCCTTCCAGAATGTTCAAATGCAAAAGATTGATAAGCAAATTTATTATTGCTTCTTTTCTCAGTTGAAGAGTGAGGTATGTTAAGTGTAGAAATGATATTCTTAAATCTTCAAAATAATAATGCTCAACTCCTCTGAATGGACATGTTAGATGTTCTGCAGAAAAAGGAACTACTTGCCTCCAATTGGCATATTGAAAATATTCTTGCAAAGTTTTAATTCCCTGTCATTTCTCTTCCATTTGTCTGATGGTGCTGCTCAGAATTTTAAATAATTCATTTACATAAGAATAATTTTTTAGCTCCAGATAGTGTGAACATTTTCATGCAAAGTAAAGTGTACTCAAATAAAAACTCCAGGAAAAAAGAAAACATATTCCCAGAAGCCAGAATCAGATAATAGATCTAAAAAACTGCATTGAATTCATATGTGTGATGGTGCAAAGATGTGAAGATGTCATCAAGGAGAATGTAATTTGGGTAAAATATTCAACTATTTGTGTATTTGTTATTTTATTTTCTGTAGACTATGAACATATCTACATTTTTCCAAATTAATATATATTGTATACATCTTCTAAATTAAGGTTGTACAGAAATCATTGCAAAAATATAGATTAAAATATGGATTATTGCTGAAAATGCAAGATGATTTTTTTTCTTAATGTGCTTGTAGCCACATAGAGGAAAAATCTAATGAATCTGGAAACAAGAAACAAAATATTCCACTCCTTTTGAGCATTTTGAAATTTTCTAATGAAGGGAATAGCTCTTGTTGAGCTTCTCAAAAAAAAAAAACCTAATAAAGCTTTTATTAAAATGAACAGAACCAGAAAAGGCGAGTTTAAAGTAAAAATTTCTTTATAGTTTAATAAGTTCCCTTTTTTCATAAAAAAGTACTGAAGTCTTTTATTAAAAAATCAATAAGACACTCAGAGTTAGAGTTTCGCAAAACATCTATTAATTAAGCTTTGAAGGATACTACATAGCTTGCAGAAATCATTAATGCAAAAGGACACTATTTGAAAAGAGCCTTTAAAGCATAATGGTTCAACTATGTAACTACAGAAAATTAGATTTAGAACTGAATATTTGAAGGCAACAATCATGGGTAGCCTGAGCATTGACTGGAGATTCTATAGAAAGTCATTTTAATCATGACCTACGGGGGAGTCTTCCAGTTTGACTAACACAGCATTAGCAGTAGTCTTGACTGAATAAGATATACACTTCAAGTATTAAATCAGAGTGGCCTTGTCTTCCACTATTAAGAAGAACTATTCTAACAGCCCCAAATAGCACTATCCCAAGAGACAAGAATCAAATATGATTCTCCATTAAAATATGGCTCAGTGGGTAAGAGCATTTGCTGCTCTTGCAAAGGATCCAAGTTTGGTTTCAAGTACCCACATGGAGTCTTACAACCAACTGTAACTTCAGTTCCTGGTGATCTAATGCCCCCTTCTGACTTCCTTGAGTTCCAGCATGCTTGTGGTACACACATACATGCAGCCACATACACATAAAAGATACAGGTTTTAGAGGTAAAAATCTAAAGGATACTTTTATATCTAGAGGAAGAGAAATATAATGAAGGTTGTACCCCCTAACCCTGCCTATACAAAGCCATAAGCAACAATTGCCATTTCTGACTGACTAGTTGCTCAATGGATAATCTAGCTGGCAAATGTGTGTAGTTTTCTGCTTTCTTTCATGTTTAGATTTAAAACAACAGATCCATCTGAGTTTCTAGATGTGATAGCCTTACATACATGCATTTCCTATGAACTATAGATATGTGAGAATCTTAACAACACACAAACCTGATATTCCTGTGAGTTTGTTATCAAAAAATTTTCTATTTGAACTGGACTGTCAAATTTAGCAATCATTATACCACAAGTCGCTTATATTCCTCAGTCATCTGCAGTGGATACTGTCCCATACTTTACACTCCCAGGTTGTTTCATAGAATGCTGTGACATGAACATTGCTGGACCTATTGTCCAAGCCTTCAACTGAAAAAAATTTAATGAGATCCCACTTTTGGCAAATGACCCTCTTTGAACTATAAAGGAGATCCATTAGTAACACAGATAACACTTGATGTGTAGTCACAGTTATCAAAAGACATCCAGTGAGAATCAATGGCCTCTTTCTTTCTCTCAGGCTTTTATCAATTCTTACTATTATATGGGAACTTAATCTCAGTGAATCTGAGAAATACACAAGCCATACCCATGACTTAGACATGTGTCTAGCCCAGCCTCTGTCACAATTAATATGGTAGATAACTCAGCTGTAGGCAAGGACACCCCAAACTGTAATCTGTATTCCCCCCTCTTTTTCAAAGAGCCTCTTCTTAAAACTTCTCAATTTCTTACTGCCTAAGAGCACATGGCTCCCTAAGAGTCTTTGTCTCTCTGTCTCTGTCTTTCAGTCTCTCTTTCTTTAGAATATCAGTGAATTTCTTGCCTGGTTGAGTACCCTTAAGAGAAATCTTGATGTCTGACCAAATGATTGACCAAATGATAAAGTATTAAGAAAATAATGAGTAAGTCATTGAAGGGGAAAACCCAGATATTATCAACCCTGACATGGTCATGTATGTGATCAAATCTGAAGCAGAATGGCTCTCACTTTCTAAGATAGAAAGCATTTGAAATTTAGGTGTGTGCCCAAACATATTTTTTTAATGCACTTTGATTTTATGAAGGTAAAAATCAGTGAAAACCTACTTAATACAACATTGTATTTCTGTAGCAACAAAAGCATATGTTTTCTTTGTTCCTACATTTACTGACAGACAGAAACCTTCTTTTGAGTATCTGATGACTTATTGGCAACACTACAAATGTTTTCATGTACCATTTTTTTGAATCCTGATGCTTTTCTCAGTAAAACTTAAGAGCAAGGATCCAGGCTGCCAATGAACCTGAAGCACATGGCAATAATAACCCTAGAAAACCACTAAATCTGTGGCTTCAATGGCATGGCTAACAAGTCCCCAACAACTAAATTTAAAACAAGCAAATTCTGTATCCCCCTAAGTAGAAAGCAAGTGCCATTCACAGATCAGCAGCTTTGATAAGTTTTAAAGACTTTACAATGAAAATTATAACATGTACTCATTTAAAAGGCTCAAGGCATAATTGCATCCACCCTGAAATGAAAATGTGCATATTTTATAAGAGTGCATTAGCAATATTATGAGCTTCATATGAAACCAATCAGGGGACCACAATAAAATGATTTTATGTTATGCAAAGGAATGTCTATGTCTTGGCTTACACCACAAATTCATCCCCTGAGGCTATCCCATCCAGTGTTTAGAAACAAGATGGGTTGGGGTAATAGGGGCTAATGTTAGGAGTTAGAAACACCACCTCCTACATGCTCAGAGATAGCTAGCTACCTGATCTCACCACACATGGGCATCGCAGCTGTCCACATGTCAAGAAAAGGCTTCACAGTGAAGCCCACCTTGTTAGAGCCTTGTTCAGTGCTTTTTTTTTCTCATTCAAGATTGTGACAAATAAATTTTTGTTGTTTAAGCCACCTGTTTTTCACACTGTGTTCTAGTAGAAGAGATAGAAGAAGAAGAAAGAAGAAGAAGAAGAAGAAGAAGAAGAAGAAGAAGAAGAAGAAGAAGAAGAAGAAGAGGAGGAGGAGGAGGAGGAGGAGGAGGAGGAGGAGGAGGAGGAGGAGGAGGAGGAGGAGGAGGAGGAGGAGGAGGAGGAGGAGGAATAGGCCTTCAGATATCTCCTTTGCACCATTTCTACTTTTGAGTTACTCAGGTTCTTGAACCTTGGTGTCTCCTTGGATAAAGGATCATAAAACTGATATAAGGCTGTCATGTGACAATTTATTTAAGATAACACTAATCCCCCGAAATTTGATATCTACATAGCAAAATATACACATTATAACGTTTTTTAATGTATCAACCAGACTGACATATGAGACTGATATATGAGATATTTAGACGGTAAAATATTCCTGTGTTCTGTGTTGGGACAGGGAGCAGAGATTCTTATTCCTTTTGAAGACTAAGGGAAGAAAACCTCGGTCACTAAAAAGATCTGTAACCCTCTGATTATTGATATACTCAACAGGACACAAAGGCAGAGCCAAAATATATTCTCTGTGTCCATTGCAGACGATAGTCCATGGTAGCTATGAACTTCGCATCTTCTTGCTTCAGCCACCCAATGTTCCTTTACTTCCATGAGCTTACAAGATAAATCTGTTACCTACACACATGGGTCTTTCAGATACTTCAGATCACCAGTGCTTTTTTTCTTCACTCCTCCACAGAACTGGCTTCTCTGAGCCTGTAGCTTACAGAGAGCAGAAACTTAGACCTCTAGTTTCTGTTAGTCCTTCAGCTGCTTCCCATTACAGTTCTCTTATAGATCTCTACATGTCTTATTAATTCTGTTTCTATGACAAATTCTGACTAATTAAAACATTTATTATTTTGGTATAAAATAAGCTTATTTTTATTTATTTGTACTCATTTATTTTTTTCCTTATTGTCTAGGGATCAAACCCAGGTATGTTCCCATGCTAAGTTTCTACTTCGCAAGAACATAAATCAGTTTTCAAATTGTTAAAATATCATATTAGTGACATAACTATGTGTATAATATTGATTGATTTATATTTTCTTTTTTTAAAAAAATCACAAAACTAACAATATGTTAGTTATTGATTCATATATTTCCTTCCACTGAGTTTAGCCATAATGTTAGTCAATGACACTAAGCTAAATAAATTCCATCCATCTATGAACATATGAGAATGAGTAGCCAACTATAACATGAGGATAATCTAATAAGATAAAAATGGCATAATTGATAAAACACTTTGGACATTTTTTTCTTAAAGCAAGAAAAATCTAGAAAATTACCTCTTAAAACAAGTTGATGTTTCTTTCATACCACCTTGTCACTCTGTAGAGGTGTCAAATGTCACTGTTGAGCAAATGTCACATAGAAATACAGTTGTGAGCTCTGGACTTCTTTGATAGAAGCAGGAGATAAACAGAAAAAATGCACTCAACATCAGTGTACCAAAGAAAATTAGAACACGGAAACTAAAAATGCTACTGGGAAATGTAATATATGAAAATTGGTTTGTCTAAGCCTGGTTCCTGACAGAGGGTGATGGCTGCTTTAGCGTTATCTATTTGATATCGTAAACTGCATGCCTCAGCTGCAGGTCTGGAAATGCTTTCTGTGAAACAGATGGTGACTCACAGCTGAATCAAAGCGCAACCATTTTAAATGTAAGGAAGTGCAGTGTGTCTGTTTACCGATGGGTACACTCCAAAAACATTCATTTGTCTCTGCAGTGATGTCCAAGTGAAGTTATTTTAAAATATGTATAGTTCAGATTCTACTCAAAGAGAGAACTGTACTTTAACAGGCAAAGGATCGAACTGACCAATTACAATCTCCATTTATTAACAATGATCATTTTATTGACAGTTCATCAAGAAAAATATGTTGTGCTTTTTATTGTTCTGTATCACTGATATAACTTTTTCAAAGAAGGACACGGGCCAGGACTATAAAAACCAGTGGTCAGGGAGGGCTAGAGCAAACCAGTGGCTGGAGCTGAGGGGATCACTTCAGCCATGAATTTACAGAGCTGTGCTTGACTGAATAGGACCTGCACGAAATCAAGCCAGGCAACACTCTAGCACGGAGCAGAGAGGGAATCATCAGCTCTCACTGCTATCTGAGAAGTTGTTGGTAGATGATAGTTTTGTGGCAGGGAGAGTCAGTTTTCTTTAGTGGTGTGGGCCCTGGTAACTTGATTATTATACAATAGAATTCCCCACATCTAGAAATGTAGGCAAAACAAATTAGACTCCATGGGCTCTCTAAAACACAAAGGAACTAACATAATAAAACAGGAGGACATAAAACTGGGAATGGGTACAAAGGTGAGAGGTGAGTCTGGGAGATGTTAGCAGGAAGAATGGGAAGTGAATATGATAAAAATACAATGTATGACTTTCTCATATATTAAAAAAGTATTACAATTAGAACGAACCCCAGTGCCATTATAGGGACACCAACTTATCCATAAAAATTTTGACCCAAAATTTATCCTGTCTGCAAAAAATGCAGGGACAGGTATTGGGCTGCAGAAATGGCCAAGTAATAACCAGCCCAACTAGATACTCATCCATGGGTTAGCACCAATCCATGGCACTATTAATGATACTCTATCATGCTTGCATACATGAGCACAGCATGGCTGTCCTCTGGTAGGTTCCATTCAGTTGTTGACTCAGATGGATTCAGTGACCCACAGCCAAACATTGGATAAAGATTGGGGACTCTTATGGAAGAGCTGAGGGAAGGATTGAGGCCCTAAAGAGGATAGAAACTCCACAGGAAGAGCAACAAAATTAAGTAACCTGGACCATGCAGGCTCTCAGAGACTGAACACCAACAAAAGAGCATATACATGCTAGACCCCCTGCATACATGTAGCAGATGTGCAGCTCCGTTTTCATGTAGGTCTTGGACATCTGGAGCAGGGTCTATCCCTAAGGCTGTTGCCTGTCTGTGGAATATGTTCTTCTAGGTGGGCTGCCTTGTCTGGTCTCAGTGGGAGATTATACACCTAGCCCTGCAAAGCCATGCTGTGCCAGGGTTGGGGGATACACAGGCTATTCTCCACCCCCTCAGAGGAGAAGGTAAAGGGTGAAATGGGAAGAAAGGCTATGGAAAGGAGGGACCAGGAGAGAGAGCAGGGATTGGGATATAAAGTGAAAAAATAAAGAAAGAAAAAAGAATATCATCTAAGAGTGGGTCCTCTTTTGAATTTGCACAATCAATGCTCTGGTATAGTATTCTCCTCCACTAACTGGCTCACTCTTGTGTTGGCAACATAAAGTTCCAGGGATGTCAGAGAAGATTCGCATGGAGTCAATAGTTTAAAGGACAGAGGTGTGCTATTTCGTAGCTCTGAGGGCAAGACCTCCCAGTTTTCTGTGAAGTCAGTTTCTTACATTTGTGGACTCAGAGGGAATAGCGTTAACCCCTAGTCTTCAGCTCAGTACTTATTCATGGTCCTTGGCATTTC
The DNA here is from genome assembly GCF_000001635.26 of Mus musculus. NCBI lineage: Eukaryota > Metazoa > Chordata > Mammalia > Rodentia > Muridae > Mus > Mus musculus. The sequence goes on from NC_000075.6 coordinate 93,845,943, forward strand.
TGATTTATCAATGTACCATTGCAATCTCTTCCCTACATGTTTCAATGTCAGAATCAAATTGGTTCCCCCATTCAAGGAGGCAATCCTAGGGAGTTTGGACATGAAATATAGTTTTATTGTAATTTTAAAATTTAAAACCCATTGAAACCCTACCTTCAAATAAGGTCACATCTGTAGAACTAAGAGTTAGGATGCAAATATATATTTTTGGAGGATGTATAATTCAACCCATACTATCCCTTTTTACTCTAAAATACAAAACTGTATTTTGGGATGTAAAGGTATTACAGACCATATCCCTAGATTCACTGCACTGCAGGCAGGGAACAAAAAGGCCTGTGCTGACGAGAGCATTACAACTCGTGAGTAAAAGGCAGCATTAATGTGCCAAATTCACGGAGCCAATGAAGAGGGCCAAAAAAAAAAAAAAAAAAAAAAAGAAATACTGAGAGGAAGACATGCCCAAGACTGAATAGACAGAATATCACTGACCAGACTACTTACAATGAGCCATAATGCTACAAACAATGAGAAACACAGAACACTGCTGAAAAGAATCCCCATATCAGAGCAAAAACATGTGCAGACACTCTGTGATGTACAATACAAGCAGAAGTTCTAAATCTCAAAATCAAAGAGACATTTCTCTGGTAGATTAGCCCTCACCCAGAGCATTAGGCAGCAGAAGAGATTTGAAGTCTGATTTGTGCTGAGGGTAACCATAGCAACAACAGCTATATCAAACTGAGCCTAAATCTTAAATATATTAAATAAAAGACAACTCTAAAAGTCTAGCAGAAGAAAAAGCATACAAATACCAGACTTGAAAACTTTTCACTCTCTGATGTCCTGTATACAATAGCTGCCTTTCATCAAAAAAACTCTAGGCACTAAAAGGCAAGAAGATACTGAATCAAAAGAGATAAAATTACCAAAAGAATGAGACTCACACACATATTATACGGATTTGAGAGGTGTCTGATATGAAATATCAAATAACTATGGTTAATAATGTATGAGTCCCCAGTGAAAATTGTGAGCAATGTGCAATATTTTTAATATACAAAGGATTATGAAATATCAGGGCTATTTTTATATTAGAATTGAAACATTGGAACTCAAAACTGTTTGGAAAAGCAATAATACTTACATTAATGCCAGAGGAAATAGGAATGAAGGAAGCAAGAAAGTAAAAAAAAAAAATGGAGGGAGGGAGGAAAGAAATAAGTAGAGCAGGAATAGATCGCCTTCCAATTTAGATGCTGAAGACCTAACTGTTCATATGGTAGAATCTGACTCCTTCAGGCTATTGTGCCTTTACATGGGTGGTAAAGTTAAAATAAGGGCACAAAAGGGTTCCTGCCAATGGAAGAATTGTTGAGAAGGAGGGTCTGAAGTCGCAGAGGGAGATCTCAGGAGAAAACAAGACTAACACTTTGACCTTCAGTTCTATATTCTAGAACTATAGCAACTTGCTGTCTTTTATTATGTTGTGAGACTGAGTCAGTTTATAAGATGAGAAGGGAGAAGAAATAATCACTCAAATATAAGTTCAAGTTATCTCTATAAGCTGTGTGTTCATAATTACAAAACATGATAAAGATGACAGGTAACAGCTAAGTTGATGAATATATAATATTCACAGACTGAACATTCTTACTTACCACGAAGGTAACTGCCATCCAGTTTGAACCATAGAGTCAACCTGTGAGCTGTAGTTCTCTGACAAATCATATATATCAAAGAGACAGTAAGCTGTTTGCCATGACTTGCTAGAACACTATGATTATGAAGATATAGTGTCACAAATCTAAAGTCTTTTAAGTTTTAATATTGAGCCTTCATTGACACACTTAATTGCAGTTTGTTAGGAGTTTCTGCATTTGACATGACATATCATCCTCATGACTACTTAGATAAACTCTTAGAATATGTTGCTAATAGACCTATCATTTACCAGCAAAAGCTAAGAATGTTTGATCACATATGAAAGTGATGTACAAGTCTTCCTTATGTTAGCAAAGATAGAGCTTATGAATTTCTTTTCTTCTCCAACTATAAAAGTTTAGGTTCCCTCTTCTACCATCTTCTACGGTGGAACATGTCATTCAAGGAAACTTATTCCATATTATTAAACTATGGTCACTTGTACTTGGTTCACAATAAATTATCTGCATGCTTATTTTGATGAGTTATCATACACACACATACACACACGCACACACACACACACACACACACGAACACACACACACACACACACACACACAAAAACACACACACACACGAACATGCACACGCGCACACACATGCACATACATAAACATAGTGGCTTGTAATCCCCAAAACTGGAAAAACTGAAAAATATTTAGTTCAAGGTAAATCTGGGCTACATAGTGAGTTCAAGTCCAGCATTAGCTAGAAGGAGACTATCACTCAACCCGACAGTTGGAATGTTGCTAAGTAACATAATGACTGGGTAGCATTCTATACTCAAGGCCCTGATTTCAGTACACAGCACCAGAAAAAGTAGTAAACAGTCTTGAAGGATTCTGACTGGAATTGAAGAACTTGTATAGAGTCCTAGGAAATGAAATTATTTTTGTGAACCCATGACTGAGGTCAATGCATATGTAATTTTTTATTTTAGTGCTCCTCCTAGAAAGAATTGCTAGAAACTTGGACATGCCATGTGTACAGAATAAACATTTTATATGATATGGATTTGTAAATACTAGAACCACAGAAGATACTGTTCTGATGAGAATCATCTACCCCAAGGTTGGGGAGGTAATAAAATTAAACAAGAACCTAGAGGATATTCTAAAGCCAGAAATTGAGAATGACAGGGTTTTTCTTGTTTGTTTGTTTTAGCTTTTGTTTTTATATGTGTGTACATAATTCCATGGTAGAGTGAATGCTTGAGGCTCTGGCCTCAATCTCTAGCACACACAGAGAGAAAAATATGCAGACTTACAATAAAACATAAATATAAAATCTTGAATAACATGATAAATAACTCAGCTGTTTGGTTATAAAACAGAACATAAAATGAGTGCCCGTGAGCACTACTGGCATAACTGAGTAGATAAAGACACGGCAAAATGATTAACCCGAGTCTCCAATAATGCTAAAATCTATATAATGTAGAGTGAATAACTGTTTCAGATTGCGGAAAGCTAAGGAAACAGGAAATCTCAATGCAATATATCATCCTCAGTTATCTATATTGTGAATGAGAAATGATATCAGTGGGAAAACTGGAGAAATCCAAATGAGTTCCATACTGTAGTTGATATATGATTAATTTCATAGTTAGATAAATAAGCTATAGATACCGGATATACTCTCAAAAGAGTTGACAACAGCTATACAGAGCTTCATGTAATACTTTTGAAACTTTCTTTTTTTTTCTGTACTTTTCTTGGAGAGATGATACAGAAAGTTCTTTTTTCCTCCAAGGTTAGGCAGGAATTCCACAACAAAGAAATGATTCAACCGAAGTCTACCAGGGCAAAACAATAAATCCATTGAGGGTACTCAGAGGGACAAAGGTTGGTAAAGCAGCCACATAACCAAAAAGTCATACTGGCACAGTATGATCGATGAAAGCTTCACCTCTGGAGCTCTGTGTAGAATTCCCTCACACTTTTAGGGGCACAGTCATTGTTCACTCCTTGGAGATTGCTTACTGCTTATATAACTTTGGGAGGAGCTTTGTAAATCTTATAATTGTGCCTCATTATCTTATTGAGCCTAGGGAGCCCATGTTCTTCCTTCCAGAAGAAATGCTTCCATTTGGATAAAAATATTCTTAAGAGACTATTAAAATGATAGAAAAATAATACTCATAGAATGGTAAGATGGCTTAGCAAGCAAAAACACTTACTGCTCAAAAGTGATGCTTGAGATCAATATGTGAAACATAGAGTAGGAGAAGACAACCAACTCCTCAAAGGTGTCCCCTGACTGCCATATTCATAATGTGGCCTAAATACACACACACACACACACACACACACACACACACACACACACACACACCTATCAATAAAATCAAATTTAATTAAAAACTATGCATAAACGTATTCTTATTCTTTTCTGTTTCCTTTCTCTTTTTTGAAGCAGTTTCAAAGCAAGAAACTAGGAATCAACTGAGCCCAAGAGCTTGTGAGACTATGAAGATGGCGCCATTTGGGAGCAGAAAAGTGTGGTATAGCCAGAGGCATGCCTTTTTTTCTATGCTGACTATTTGAGCCCTTTCACCATAGTTTCATGCCTAAAGAATTTTCTGTGCTCACTCTCTGACTTGAGTTTTAGGAACCTACTAAAAGTCATCTAGTGCTAAAAATCTCTAAACAGAATTTTTAATATCTGATTCACAGACTATACTGATCTTCTGATTTTCTCTGCCTATTTGTCTGGGAGACAGCTCAAAAGATACATGAGCCTATAATTATTTATTTCCACACCCTAGACCTTTAGTTTATATCTCTTGCTTTGGACTTCTACTTTATACATTGGAGATATAGCCCTGAGACTGAGTGCCATCACTTTAGCACTTAATAAATGAAACACAGTAGCAGATGAAAATGTTCAGATTTTTCAAGAGTCGCAAGCTATGCAAATGAACTATGAGACTTCTTTTCAGAGCTAACAAGAAATGGATGCACAAATATTAATCATGCCACATGAGTGAACATTTCGCTGAGATATGCTGGCACATGCCTGAAGTTCTATCTTCACTAGAGAGTGAGTGGATGAATCATTTTAATCTATAAGTTCATGATCATGCTGAGCAAAGTGCATAGAGAGTCTCTGAAGAAGCAGACTATGTGAATTAGGCATACTAAAAGCATGGTAGTTGAAATGTACTTGGAAAGACATTCTCCATAATGCTTAGGAGTTGAAGAACAAAACTGATGCATATCTGCGGCCAAAGATATCAGGATATGCTTTCCATACAGATGGGATGTGGCCCAAGTGTGAATGCTACCACAGTCCCAGTGACCTAATAGCACAGAGATGTAGAAGATATTAATAAATTTTAGAGGTGACAGAATGTGCAAGTCAGAAATCAGAAAAGTAAAAATCTAAGTAAGCAAGGGGTAGATACTTTTGTTTGAGGCAGAATAGAAGGTTCACAATGAATGGAGATCACCAGAGATGGGAGGCAGCTCTTGCCATAAGACAAATTCAGTGAGTGTGATCCAAACTCTAGAACATTTAGTAAGAACAGTTTGCCAGCTGTACTTCTCTTTTAGCTCTTACCTCATCAGAGTGATCTGAAACCACATTTAGCAACCTGAAGAAAAGAGGCAAAGGCCACTGTCATTTGAAGGAATGACAGAAATCACACATTTAGCAACATAAACTTATAATGCCTGCATTTTGGAGGCTGAGTCAGGGAATAAATAATTTAATACTAACCTGTGCTACATAGTAATGGTGTCTCAAAATAAAAATAAAAGATAAAAAGGAAACCAAATCTTTCACCCTTCTATGCCAAATTTCATGTCAGCAACAGACCCAGAATGATGGAGAGTATATGACAATTTAAAAATCTTATATCAACTGTACTGCTGAGCTACACCCTGCCTGAGGTGAGCAATGATTAAAGCAATTGTCTTTCCAAAAACAATCAGCTTTTTTTAAAAAAGAAAGTAAGGACAATGGAAATGAAATGATGCCATGAAGCTTACAAGGCAACCAAGCACAAAGGCATGTTGGGATTCCGGAGAGAGACTGAGTACCAGTCGAGATAGAGTGGCTGTCACAGATTCCAAGGTGATAATTCATGAAAGAAAGCCAACTCTTTGTAAATAGAAAGTGAAAAGATAGGTATTGGTAGAGAAACATGTTTCCTTAATAACCAAAGCAATAAAAATAACTGGCATTGGCCATAACTTTTCCTGGCTCTTAAAGGAAAAGAGTAAAGGTCCAATTTGAGCAACGGTTCACAGACAAGAGAAGTTTAAACACCGAAATCCAGACAAAACTTTGAGTGTAAAATCCAAGGTGAGAATGTCAGGAAGTCAGATAGCCACAAACCGTGAAGAAAAGTCCCAATGGGGCCTTATACTTGGCAGTCCAGAGATACCGTGGAAACTTAAAAGAGAACATTCGGAAATTCTTAACTTAAATCAATGAAGAATGGACTGCTAGTTCCACTTTAATGAATTCCTAACAATAACATTTCTGTTCTGTTGCATCTGAGTTTTAAATCTGATTTGAAATAAGAATATCTTATCATTTTCACTCAAATGCAGAAGTAGCTTATTTGAACCTCCATTCATTACAACTAGAGAAATTGAATAAATGTGCATGACTTATGTATGAATTCTCAAATCATTACCTTGTGTACAATTATTTGAGGAAACAGATTTGATAGAAGGAAGATAAAATCACATACCCATTTTTTACTATTATTTAAAAGGAGTTTCTCCTTATGGTGGGGAGATAGATCAAATTGCAAAATGCTTATAATATAAGCAGAAGCATCTGAGCTCAGGTCCCACTGTACTTGGGAAATCTAGGCCCAGTGGCACAGTGTCTGTAATCTCAGCACATGGGAGGCAGGAAGGAAGATACAGTTCAATTCCTGGAGCTGACTGCTCAGCCAGCTTAGATAATTAATGAATTCTAGGTTCAACAAAAGACCCTTTCTCAACTAGTAATATGGACATACTCATGCATTATTGGTGGAAGTACAAATCAATGCATCCACTGTAGAATGCAGAGTGGTGATTCCTCATGAAGCTAGGACTATGTCTGCTATATGACCCAACTCTATTGTTCCGATACCCATATCCAAAGGGCTATGTTTCTTACTACAAAGACACATATTTGTTCATGTTCATGGCTTCTATTTAATAGCTAGGGCACTGAAGCAGCCTAGTTATTTACTAACTGATAAATGAATTATGAAAATATGCTGCCTATACATGGTAGAATTTTATTCAGCAATAAACATGAAATCTCTGAGTAAATGTATAGATATTGAAACTCTATACTGAATAAGGTACACAGACTCTGAAAGACCTGTGTTCTCACTTATATGTGGATTGTACCATTAAACCTTTAGATTTGTTTAATTTGGAGTACATGTGGAATCCAGGACACTTGATAGAGACCATTGGTCGGGATCAGGGAAGAAAGGCCTTGAAGGAGGAGAGATAGTAGAGTACAGGTGATATTAAGAGGAAAGTGGGATTAATGGGGAGAAAGATTTAGGTGGCAAGTTGCATGAATAGGTATAGCAGAGGAGTTGTATGGGGAATGTATAGCTAACATTAAGGATGTCTGAAACATTCATACAGAAACCTGCCATTTTATACATTACATAAATATGTATATGTATATTCATGTGACAGAATTATTTGGGTCCTACAAAGGAGAATGTACACATCCTAAGAACCTAAAGTTGACAAATAAATAGTTCTGAGTCAGGAATAAGATACCTTCTCTTAAGTTTTTGGTAGACATTTTTTGGAAATGCCCAAAACTTTACAGATTATTGCCATTGCTTTTATTTATACCAGAACTTGTAAACACAACTATATTATTGAAGACACACACACACACGCACGCACACACACACACACACACACACACACACACACACACACATATGTATACACACACATACATGAACAATGAATTGCACAATAGGACCAAGTGAATATGTGACTCTTGAGTGTTCAGCCACCAAGGGGACATCTGTATCATCTCTGTTCAAGTCACAGGGATCATTGTAGAAGGATTTAAGAGTGAATGATCAGGTAATAATGATTTGAAGATTGTGTTTTGGACAGAACACAGCAGTACCACTCATAAACGTATGGATATGGTTGCCTGCATAAGACATGCACAAGATCAAGCCACTAGTGTCAATTTGGAAGGGGATCCTGAGCATCTAACTGGGAAACTACATTGAATTTATGGTTTCTGGGAAATAGTTTGTCTTCTGATGTGTGTGACTTCTAATGGGTCAGCCATGCTCCAGTGGGTTGTCCCACACTCAATTATGCTGAAAGGACCCTGATATAGCTGTCTCTTGTCAGAGTATGCCTGGGCCTAGCAAACATAGAAGTGGATGCTCACAGTCGGCTATTGGATGGATCACATGGCCCCCAATGAAGGAGCTAGAGAAAGTACCAAAGAAGCTAAAGGGATCTGCAACCCTATAGGTGGAACAACATTATGAACTAACCAGTACCCCGGAGCTCTTGACTCTAGCTGCATATGCATCAAAAGATGGCCTAGTCGGCCATCACTGGAAAGAGAGGCCCATTGGACACGCAAACTTTATATGCCCCAGTACAGGGGAACGCCAGGGCCATAAAAGGGGAGTGGGTGGGTAGGGGAGAGGGGGTGGGTGGCTATGGGGGACTTTTGGTATAGCATTGCAAATGTAAATGAGCGAAATACCTAATAAAAAATGGGAAAAAAAAAGAGTATATCGACAGCACCAACTGAAGGGCATTCGTGCAAAGGAGTTTATTCTAAAACTCAAGTTGGAACAGAAATCATCTTTACTTATAAAAGGAGGATGAAAAGATAAACTTGACCACAAAATAATCAATTCCAGGGAATAATTTTTATTAAACCAACATACATTTGGTTTTTCTAAACTATATTTATGTGTTTATTATGATTTTGAAGGCATTGAAACAATACATTACTGAGGAGTAATTTATACTAATGAAATTGGAATAGTTTACACCATTCTGCATTAAGGATTTGATGCTTCCTACTCAATTCATTTCAATAATAAATACTCATTACCACCATGAGCAGCTAGCGACAATTACTTATTAGCTCTCTTTGTTTCTCTCATTGACACAATATTTGTGATATTTAGCATATCAAATGCAAAGTGAATTCTAAAAAATGCCATAATAGAAAAGCTGTGAGTTTGGAACTCTGTTTAAACCTGGGGTAGCGTATTATAGTTTGTTTGATTGCAATTAGTTTATTATTATCTGGTGTATTATTTTTTACATTAGATGTTTTGACTGCAGTATCCTTTGAGTTTTTCTGAGTACTGTGCTTACTTAATGTCTACCCATCCCTGTCTGTTCCCTGCAACATTTTCCATGTTTCCTCTTGCTTATCCTCTCAAATATGTGACCTCTTCCTCTTAAATTATTGGTGTACATAAGTAAATATATAAAAATCAATACTGGGGATCCATTTGTTGTTGCTCCTATGTATACAGGTTTCAGGCTGACTACTTGGGCTTGAAAGGCCTCAGTTTCTTTTCCCTGAGGAAGACTGATTCTTCCTCTCTCGGCATGCAATAATTGCCTATAGCTCTTCATCTATGAGTGGTATCTTGTGGGGTTCCCCAATTTATGTCAACATGCCAATTGCTGTTCTCATTATGTATGTCTTATTCAGGTGACTACATTGTTAAGATTCCATAGAATTGGTTTTCCTGTCATATGCAGAAGACAATTTCCAAGCAGATGTCCTGGTTCTCTGGCTCTGACACTCTTTGTCTCTTCTCTTCCACATTGTTCCCTAAACCCTAGGTAAATTTGGGTTGCAGATGTGTCAGTCTTGGTGGGGCACCCACAATCAATTTTTCTCTGCAATCATGTGTGGATTTGATATAACTATATGTATATTCTTAGTGTTATTGGTCTATAAAGTATTTTAGAAGTTTTTGTAAGTATTTACATTATATATGTATACCTATAAATATGAACATATAGGTGTATGTACATAGGTAGAGTATGTGCACATGAGTGTAGGTATCTGTGATATCCAAATGAAGGGATCAGATACTCTGGGAATGGAATAATAGGCAGAAGTGAGCCATCCACATGGAAAATGGTAACTGAACTTAGGTCCTCTGAAATAGTAGAGAGTGCTCTTAATCACAGAGCCATCTATCCAGCCCCTAAAAATGTTTACAAACTATAAAACCAGTGGCTATATGAGAAGCATCATGCTATCCCTTGCTGTCATCACAGATGAGGAGGTTTATGGAGCTTCCTATCTACTTTAAAGTACAACAGAGGTTTATAGTTGTTCCTGATTACAGTTTTCAACATAAAGTGTGATTACTTATGAACATTTCAAATTCTTGGAAAGAAAGATGAATCAGAAGTTTAGTTTGCAGAGTGTTATATGGAAATTTCTCTGAAGTAGACATCCATCCTTTAGGGAATCTACTTAACCTTAGAAAAAAGGATAAATCCAAAGGTTTCAGACAGTCTCAAACTAGCCAAGTCAGCTTAACCACAACAAGACTCTTAGGGCAAGCTGAGCAATCTGGAAGACACACACCAACCGACCTTCATGGAAGAAGTTCAGAAACCTGAGCTGACTCAAAGAGACATTCCCCAACTGCCTGGAAATTGTGCAGTGAGTTTCAGTTTTCCAGTGTTTGTCAACTGTCACAAATACTGAGATGGAGTTTTAGAGGTGCAGTGTCTCTGACTCATTTCTGCTCTCATAGTTAACTTCTCATTCACTCCTGTAAATAATCTCAATAAAATCCCAGGCTCACCAAGTTGAATTTGGTGGCAGCCTTACTTTGATATGCCATTTGCTCCCTATCTGGGGTGTTGACCTCTACCTAGGATGAGTATCACCCAACACTAAGGTTTGGCATAATTGGGTAGTATTTCTTTAAACACTAATATAAAGGAGAGGATTTAACAGCTTGCTTCGACATCTTATCTAAGTTAATAAGTATCCTGTGATATTTCATTCCTCAATGAAAAATTAATTCCCAAATGTAAATTTATATATCCCATTACCTCTTCTGGTTTTATCTATAAAAACCTGTTAAAATTATTGACATAAACTCCCAAAGTAAGAATTGCTACTTACATACTTTCATTTTAACATTAAAACTACTATATGTTTAAATTTCAATAATTTGGCTTATCTTAAGCATTCCAATATAAAACTTCTTCAAAAGTAGATATATTTCAACGTAGAACAAAGAGATTGGCAGGCCATGATTGAGGCACACTGACCTTCTGAAGAGAAGCTACTTGGGTCTGAATAAGTTCTGTTTGCACAGCTGAATGACATCATTGGTGCTAAGAACTTTCTTATGATTCTGTATTATTTTGAAAGTGAAACACATGAATAATGCATTTAAAAATACATTTTCAAAGGTAAGCTATCACATGAGTATTAATAACTTTTATTATCCTAGCTTTTGCTTCAAATCCAGCATGCACTGTCTCAAAATAAAATAAATCTACCTGAAATTTCATAATTTCTAGGAAGATATTAGTATAAATAAGAGAGTTGACAGAAACATGTTTGACTTAAACCTCAAAGACCTCAAATAAATAAAACAAGGGGGGAAAATCCTTAGAAATAATTGCATTTAATTATTAATACTTAATTTTCCATAAGATACAGTTGTCATTGTGCTTTATAAAAATTGATGAGGGATAAATATTACAAGAAGCAACCTGTCACCTTCATTCTGTCTTCAGGATGAAATAACACAGGAAGCAATGCCACAGAGCATCCATGGCTCCTATCCGCAACATATGCCTGAGTTCACACAGCAGATAGACTTGATTCTGTTGTATCATGAACCAAGATACTGTGACATTTTACTTTCCCTCAAAGTGTCAATAAAATGTTTTAACAACTGCATGTTATTTTATATGTATATGTAAATATATATACGTATAACTATATACATATAGTTATATATAGTTATATTTAACCATATGTTAAAAGTAACTTATAGTCATTTAAGGAATTGATTCCATATATATACAACTAGAAGAGTTTGTGATTTATCTTGAAAAATTAGACTGTCTTGAGTGGGCAAATTAATGGACGTGAAAAGAGATGTCTGGGACTTTCACTCTCAACCCATACACATAAACACACACACACCAAGTTGTTTCTTTCTTTTACTTATCTGGTTATCTCAGCCATCACAAGTAGATGGCATCTGATTAAATGTGTTTGCACTTAACTTCAGCCCACCTTTTTCTTCAAAGTTTGCTACTATTTCAACTTGATTAAGAAGGCATCTTTTAAGTCTCTGATTTAATGGTAGCTTTCTTTACTTATAGAATGTTGGTTAAAATTGCAAACCAAGACCATCACTATGGAAATCTCTGTGGAGATTCATAAAAAATAAGTAAATAAAAACAAATCTCTAACCCAGCTATGCCACTCCGTGGGTTATGAAAAGATTCAACTTACTATTTCATAAATGCTTGCTCAGCATATTCATTGCCACTTTGTTCATAATAGGTAAGAAATGGAAATCACCTCTTTCAACAGGTGAAGGAATAATTTAAAAAAATAGGGTCCATATATACAACTTAACGCTATTCAGTTGTAGAAACAATGAGACATGCAGGTAAATGGATGGAGATAAACATTGTTATATTAAGTGGCTTTATGTGGGTCCAGAACGATGTATACCACATGCTCTTTTGTAGGCTTTACCTCAAAAATTTCAGGAGAAAAAAAAATATATCATAGATTAATTGCAGAAAACAGAAACATTAAACAGGAACTTTTTTCTTTCACTTGGAGCTGTGGAGAATGGAGCTCTAGAGAGAATTAACAGTCAGACCCAGGTGCTCTGAAGAAGAAAACTGAAAATATGGGTGTGGATTTAGCTAGAGATGGGGGAAAGAAGGACAACACAGGGGTTAAAGGAGGGTAAGGTGACAAATAGCAGTAAGAATGCTTGAAAAGAAGTCATAGAGATTGTTTTTAATTAAAATTGCACAGCCCATATAAAGTAGGGGTGTGGGCATGCACTACATGTGAGGAGTTTCAATGAAGTCAGTCACTTGAGGGGATAATGTTCCTACCGGAACCAGAAACTATCTAAGATGAGCTTCAGTACCAAGCAGAGGAAACATCATTTGAGGTTGTTGATAAGGGAAGTCCAAGAGACCCCAAAAGCAGTACAGTCTATTGCTGTTGACATTAATAGCCCCCAGGAAATTGCACACTTTGTATTTAGAGGAATCAAGCTGGAACTGACCTGAAAGCCTCATTCTTGACAGTTTTTTTAATATAATTTTTCATATTTTATTTGGTCTGTAACAATCAGCTTTAGAATTTCCTCATGAAATGTCAAAATTTTGAAATAAAGCAGAAAGTTTGGTTATAAGAGATTTAATAGAACATTAATTTAAGTGTATGTAATATAACCATACACTTGCATGAATATCATGTGAAGAAGAGATCATGGGCATTTGAACACATACATTCATGGACCACACTAGCCACCTAGAATACACTAAAAACAAAATAAACAACAATAAATAAATACATAAATAAGACACACTTTTGCCCCTCTATATCTAGACCCAATTCAACAGTATGTACAACTTGAAATTTTCCAAACATTAACCTTTATTACTATTATTTTTTTTGTAAACAGGATTGGATTTCTTTACTTTTTTTTTTCAATTTTTTATTAGGTATTTTCTTCATTTACATTTCAAGTTCTATCCCTAAAGTTCCCTATACCCTCCCTCTGCCCTGCTCCCCTACCCATCCACTCCCACTTCTTGGCACTGGAGTTCCCCTGTACTGGGGCATATAAAGTTTACAAGACCAAGGGGCCTCTCTTCTCAGTGATGGCCCCAACTAGGTCATCTTGTGTTACATTTGCATGTTTGACAATTGACAAATTGACATGACAATGAGAATGGGGGAAATCTCAAAGGGCACCACAGCCAGAAGAACTTTAGTTAGTCACGGCCTATGGAAAGAATGAGAACCAGTTTTATTTATATAAAATATAGTTATATTTCTGTTTGTACAATTTATGTGGTGTGTGTGTGTGTGTGTCCACATGCATGTGTATAATGATTTGAGGAGTTGGAAGACCATGGGAGGAAGTGGAGTAGGAAGAAGTGGGAGACTGATATAAAAATGATATAGACGAAATTTTAGGGTATGAAAAGGGCTTTAAGTCAGAGTGCCTCCAACAAGCCATGTGAATGTGCATGCGTATTTGATTGATGAAGTGGTATATACTGTCTCACGGTTTTGATGAGGCAATACTGGAAGAAGAACCTGAACACTCAAATACCCAAAGGCCAGTCTACAGAAACACACCACACTGTAATTGCAACCTCAGCTTCCAATGAGCAGCATCGTGACTGCACAGAGACTCAGTCTTGGCTTTCTTAGCCTTTCTGAGATTGCACTACGGAACCATATCTGAACTTTCTTTCTGCTTTACAAAATTCCATGTTTTTAAATCTAGAAAATATTAACTTGTCTTTTTTCTAAAGCCTAAAGAATAATAACAGCTTGAGTTCTATTGCTTTATTTTATTCTGTGCATTGTGTTTTCTTTTGCATAAATTTGATTTCTAATTCTTGATGCTAAAGCCTTACACATACAAGGCAAGTTTTCTATTACTATGCTACATTCCTGGGGAATTTCAGATTCATGAGTATACACACACACACACACACACACACACACACACACACACATATATATATATATTTCTCTACTTCTATTTTCTTTATGTAGTTTTTAATACTTTTGTTTCTTATTATTTTATCTTTTAAGACACAGTGTTCCTATATAGTCCAGGTTGGCCTTGAACTTGTAGTTACTATAAGTGATCACTTCTAACTACTATGTGTGATGTTTGCCAATTATAAAGTGCTTAAATACTCAGCTATCTGATATTTATATTGTGATAGTTTGTATATCCTTGGACCAGGGAGTGGCACCATCTGGAGGTGTGGCCTTGTTGGAATAGGTGTGATCTGGTTGGAATGGGTGTGTCACTGTGGGTATGGGCATAAGATCCTCACCCTAGTTGCCTGGAAGTCAGTCTTCCACTAGCAGCCTTTGGATGAAGACATAGAACTCTCAGCTCCTCCTGCACCATGCCTGCCTGGATATTGCCATGCTCCTACCTTGATGATAATGGACTGAACCTCTGAACCTGTAAGCCAGCCCCAATTAAATGTTGTTTTTTATAAGACTTGCCTTGGTCATGGTGTCTGTTCACAGCAGTAAAACCCTAACTAAGATATATATATGTTCTCTGAAGAGAATCTGTTGTTTCAATAAAGAAAATAATTAGAATTCTGAAAAACATAAACTTTTAATTGTTTCAGAGATTTTTTTATGTGTTGAAATAATTATCACTTAAAATAGTTTATATTTCTAAAATATTATTTCGATAAAACAATTACATATTGATAATGGGTAACTAATCTGTCACAATACTGGAGTGTCATTGCTTAAATATCAGTAAGAAAGAACAATTTAAAATTATAGTCATTAATTCACTGAATTAACATTCTTAAACACTATTTCCTTCGTGATATAAATATATAAATGCAGAAACTGTAGGCAGCCTTAGAACCCACTTCTTTGGTTCTCATTTTCAAAGATATAAATGTGATATACTAACAGATAGCAAGGATTGCTATACGATGCAATTTTGAAAATTCTGACACATATTTTAAAATCTTTATTACATTCATTAAAACTGTAATATTTGGATATCTGTGAGACAGCTTAGATAGACTAATGTTGTTTGTTTTGAAATACATTTTGAAAACTCCGATTTTGACCCCTGTTTCTCTGTTGTTAACTTTTCTCTTCCCCCGTTATTCCCCCTTCATTATTCCTGAAGATTAATAGCTATCTTACCCAGCTCTAGAAGGCTCCTAATGACCCTATTTAAGAAACCCTCCATGCAAGAAGTGTCAAATAATTAGTACTCATTTTGCTTGTGAGCTGTTTTTTCCATAAGAGTCTTAAGGCTCCTAAAATGTCTAACATTTAGCCTTTTGATAAATTTGAGCACCAAAGTGTATGTACCAAAATCTGAAATAAGTCAATAGACCAAAAATAAAGCATACTTTCTGATAAAGCCTAGTCCAACTTATCCTTTAATTGCTATTTTGACTTTCTTAGACAGCATATCCAATAGCACTATTATTGATTTTATTTTTTTCTTTCTCAAAATATCTCTTAGATTGTGGGTGTCCTGCCTGTGGAAACATAACTTCAATTTGAAGAAACAGAAGTGCAAAGGCTAGGGCAGCTGCACAGCTGAACTGAGAAATTTTGACAGCACTTGGGGGCACTAAGAACAGCTCCTGTATGGCCTTTACTTCTTCCCTTCAGGGATAACTATTCCCCCACAAGCATAAAGTCCTAGAAGTATTACTTTTACCTAGTTATAATATAAAATATTTACTCCAAAGCTGGAGTAGTGTCTCAGTATTTTAGAAAGCATACTGTACAACCTTAAGACCCTGATTTTAAATCCTCAGCACCCACATAACAAACTGAATCTAGCATTGCAAACTCTTGTATTCCCAGTGTTGGGGGGGTGAGGGTCAGAGTCAGGAGGATCACTGAACCTTGCTGGCTACTAACTTATCTAGGTTCTCAAGAAAGATGCATTCCAAAGAGACTACTAGGGCAGAACTTTCAACTATGTTTGAAATTGTTACTCAGTAAGCAATAAAAAAGCACTTCATTAATGCCCATGGCTTTAAAGGATGCTGGTCTACCTTGAATCATAAACCCCCATTTGAAAACACAACTGAAACTAAGGGCTTCTCTATTTCTCTTACTTTTATTGTGGTATCCATTATTAGTTTGTTGTCTTTCAGAAAGTCCACTTGTGCAGCCAACTTCACCTTAAGGTCTTATGTTAGACTAATGTTACATTACATGCTAGCTCTGCTAATGCACAATGAAGGTGTATGTTTAGATAATGAAGGTTCCCAAATTCCAAAAGAACATCATATTTTGATCCCAACTCAGAGAAAGTCAAGTCCCAGTTTCTTTTTTATTTCTTTATTTATTAGATATTTTCTTTATTTACATTTCAAATGTTATCCTCTTTCCTAGTTTCCCCTCTGAAAATCCCCTATCTCCTCCCCACCTCCCCCTGATCCCCAACCCACTCACTCCCACTTCCTGGCCTTGGCATTCCCCTATACTGGGGCATAGAACCTTCACAGGACAAAAGGCCTCTCCTCCCATTGATGATCAACTGAAGCCCTGTATCAAAGTTGAAAAACCAACAGGATATACATGGCACATGATACTTATCAAAACAATCATGTATTTGTTGACAAACTAACTGCTTATCCTTTGTGAAGAGAAAGGCAGCAGCATCAGTCAGCCAGGAGACAGGGATGTATATCAACTGGTATTGAGGGAGTTGCTCATGATATCTCTCAGTATAAGTTATAAATTTAACGTTATACAATGGATTAAGTAGTTAAATATCCCTGTTGAGAACTAATAACTCAAACAAACTTTTCATTCCGCATCAAATTATTTAATAATCCATGACACCAAATCACAAAGAAGTGTGAAAAGCCTGGGTCTAAAATCAGAGAAATAAAAACTTTAAATCATGTCTGTCATTTAGTATTCATAGAATATTCTTTATACATTTTATAATTTTAAGTGATAATAGAATAATATTTAAGGGAAACTTGGATAATTTGTTATTGCTCAGAAATGCTTTGACAATTAGTTAATGATAGATTTGTTCAGTCTGTTGGGAATTGCATTACCAGCTCAATTTCAGTGCCCACTATGGATGAGTAACTTAACAATTCTAATCAGTCTGATAGTAACTAGATTATTCTACATTTCAGATGCAAATGGAGGGCAACAGGAAAATCAGTTGCAAAAAATAAATAAATAAAGTAAAGTAAAGCCTCAACTTGAACACGTTGGAGAGATGTCAAATTAAATAGGCTGAAAATACTGCTGCAACATACAACCACTTAGCTTGATGCTGTGGACTGCACGCATCTCTCTCTGGGGAAACACTTTAAGTATCCACGCTTCAAATGCAAGAAAGAAATAAACAAGAATTAAACCATTATCATTAAACTCAACGATAAAGTAAAGCCCTAATGTTTTATTTATATCCACTTCCCTCTCCTTTCTCTGTCCCCCATAAAAGAAAAAAAAAGTAAGAAACAACTCAACAGAGACTCTTAAAAGTAGTATTTACTTCTGGGAGATTTTAAGGGCACCATTGGTTTCTCCTTCATCATGCCAGTTTAAAGAATTTTGAATTGTCACCAACTTGTGACAATATTTAAGTTTGTTTTTGACAGATCATTTCCTACATTAAGTCATTGTGTCACAAAGTTAGAATGGAAGATTAGGAAAATTGAGAAGGGAACATATCTATCCTTTACTAAATGGTAACCACTGCCAATTCAGCAGATAATAGGGAGGCACGAATTAGTCAGTTGCCCCCACAGCTGGCAATGTTTTTTGGAGAAAAGAAGCCATCGACTGCTAATAAAACTGCTCAGCTAGCTGGAGATCCCATCCCCCTTCCATGCTGGAATATTTAACCTGTTTTTCTTGTGCTGGTAAGCACAGCTACTGTGAAGTCATGTGTGCATGGCTATGTCATGCCCAGAGGACAGCATGTCTCAGCATTCTTCCTGACCCCCAAGCTCTCACATTCTTTCAGCATCCTCTGAGATGTTCCCTAAGGTATGTTGATACAGATGTCCCATGTATGGCTGAGCACTCACAGTAACTTATTCTCAGAACTTTGAACAACGTTTTGCTGCAGAAGATGACCCCAATACCCTGTACATATATGCAGTAGCAATTTTTTCTGTGAGTAAATAAATAATAATAACAAAAGTACATGAAATTTGAGAGGTGATATGATGATATAATGATATGATGGAGGCTCCTGGGAAGAACTGAAGGGTACAAAGGAAGGGGGAAGTGGTCAAGATACATTGAATATGTGTATGAAAAATTTTGAGAAATATACAATTCTTTTTTAGTAAAAAGATCTTTTCTGGTCTTTAGCAAGAGTGGTGAAAACTACACTCGAGTGGAGCATGCATGCATGCCACATGGAAGCAGAACACAAGGATTAGAATTTGCTTTCCTTTGGGAAGTAGGGAAAGATTTCTTAGGTGATCACCATAAAAGATTCCAGAGACATAATATTTGTCTCTAGTGATGTGAGAACACAGTGCACATCTGGACAATTGGGAAGTTTTTTTTGTTTGTTTATTTGTTTGTTTGTTTGTTTTTTAATAGCAATCAGCACTGAACTGACTAGTAAGGACTCTATCTTTGTAATCTCCTTTTCTCCATTTTCATATTCTTTTAAGGAAGACTGCCTGTCTTAGTTTGCTTCACATGTGACGTTCTCCACCTCTGGACTTTATTCACCCTGTTTTTCTGGCATCAAAGCTTGGTACTTCGTGGACATGTGGAAAACCACCTGCTCCTCACCTTTCAAGATTCATCTCAAGAGAAAAAAAAATCTGACACGTTCACTTTCTCCAATTTTCCAGTCAAACATAATTTGGTTTTGCTTTTTAACAAACCTTATTCTAATAGCCAGCAGTCATCTGTACATTTTGTTTTTATCTGCACCCCATCCCTCAGTGAGCCATGACATATTTATCAAAGCAGGATCACCCCCAGGTGTATTAAAACTTAATAATAACAATGTCAGTTATAATCAATGGGAACAAGAGAGATTGGGGACAGTGAACTCAACTTCAAATAATAATGGCAAGTTCTCATTAAGACTGTTACTGTATCTGAAAGAGACTTGAATGCTATACATTAGGCAAAACAGAAGGATTTCATGTAGCACGTGTAAGGTGAAAGAAACACAAACCGTCTTCTATACAAGAATATAAATAAAAGCAGTTCGATGTGCCTTGGAAGTAATGAGATAAAGAAGCTCTGCGGGGGAGCGGGGGGAGGAGAAAGAGAGAGAGTGGGGGGGGGTCAGGAAGTCAGAACAGTTTTCTGGGGCAAATTTTTGGAAGCAGGAGCTGAGCCAGAATCTTAAGGATGCAAATAAGAGAAGCAAAGCAATAAAAGTTCTAAACATGGGATTTCATGGCCAGGACAGGAACAGAATTTCAGCTCCTGACACAGGAAAGTTTTTCTGCCTAGCAACCTATTCTTAATTACTGTAAAAAGGTCTGACAAATAGTGCATACCTGACGAATATTTGTCATTTAAATAAGTGTAGAGAAATGATATAAATGGTATCAGACCTCAGGGAACCAGAAGGGAGATATTATGAAAAGAGAACTTCCTTGTGTATGATGAAGAACTGACACATATTATGATTTTTATATTTGAAATTTTATAACAAATTTACCAGTAGGTTGTAGAAAGGCAAGTATAGACAAGATGGACTAAATCCTTGGTGCAAGAAGAAGGCCAAAATTAAACTGGAAGGTAAAATTGTATGCTGGTTCTCCTAGCAAAAGATATTCAACAGTAATATATGAGATGGGCTGAACAGCAGGTTTCTACACTTATTTATACAATTGTTGTGCACTAAAATTACTGTTGCCTCAAGTGGACATAAATATCAAGAAAGGGGGGAAAAGTATACAGAGACAATAATGGCCAATGGTTGACAGGGCACTGAAGGAGAAAAAAAATGTGTTGTTTGTTTGTTCTTTTTTTTTTTCTTTTCTGCAGCCATTGAAAAATAATCATATGATTTAAAAATTTATATAATTCATGTATACATTTATTGGTTCATATGTCAATTTTGGTGAGTGATATTTTGATATAACCCTATATTTGATTTTCTTGTATTTTATTAACAATTTCTGTCTCTATGTTCATCAGGGGTATTGCTGTTGCATTTCACAGAAAGTGTTTAGAAGTTTTCTATTTTGTTTTGCTCTTATTCATTGTGTAGATTTTCTTTGAAAATCTTCCAGAATTCGGCTGCAAGTCGATTTGTGCCTGAGTAGGTTTTTTTTTTGTTTGTTTGTTTGTTTGTTTGTTTGTTTCTTGTTTTTTTAAGCTATGAAGGTTTTTGTTGTTTTGTTTTGTTAAATTATTATTACGGTTTCACATTCCTTATTTGGTATAGTTTTGTGTAGGTCAAATTGGTCAATTCTTGCTGTAACTTTGGTGATACAAATGTATGTAGACATGTATTCATTTCTTTTAAGTTTTCTTACTGAATGGAGTATAGATTTTAAATAATGCATTATAGTGTTCTGAATTTTTTGGTGACTATTTTAATGTTTTCCTATTCACTTGTGATTTTCTTAAACTGGCTTTCCTCTTTCTTCTCTTTTTTTAGTTAATTAGCAGTACAAAAGTGTGTCAATCAATTTTACCTTTAAAAGAAGCAGCTCCTAGATATGTAAGTTATTTGTATTGTACTTTTTTGTTACATTTCTTTAATGTCTACTCTAATTTTTTTATGATTGCTTTCCATCTTCGCAATTTGGGTTTGGTTTATTCTTGTTTTTTCCAAATTCTTGAACTGCAGAATAAAGTCACTTATTGAAATTCTTTCTGATTTTTTGATTTAGGTAATTAGAGCTCCAAATCTCCCTTTTAAGAATGCTCTTTTCATATACTGTGTTTTATTAATTTATTATCTCATATGTTACATCCAACTGCAGTTTCCCCTCTCTCCTTTCCTGCCAGTTCTTCCCCTCACCTCCACACTCCCCATCCGTTCCTCATTTTAATGTGTGTCAAAGGATTTTGTGGGTTGTGTTTTGTTAACACTTGATTCTAAGATTTTCAAAACTGTCTTTATTTCTTTGTTGATCTATCCATCATTCAGTAATATGTTGTTTAATTTGAGATAATGTAAAATTACTTGAGATTCATTCATAGTGATTTAAATATATATTACACTAGATTTAATAGGATATATAAAATTATTTAGATGGTTATGTATTTGCCAAAATTTGGATTTTTTGTGTCCTGGAATGTAGTCTATTTTACCGAGATTTTTCTATGGGCTACTAAGTAGAATGCATATTCTTTGATGTTTGGTTGGAATATTCTGTTGATATCTGTAAGGTCTACTTTATCTGTGGTGTTATTTTATTGTGATATTTCTATATTTATATTTTGTTCAGATGATGACTCTAAGTATTGGGTCCATCTACTATTGAGTGTGGTTTATCAGTACTTGAAGCTCAGCAGAGTTTTAAAAAGTTAACCTCATCAAGAATGTAATGTCTTCTTAACTAATTGTTCCCTAGATGATAATAGCATACTTTATATCCTCTAATTAGTTTGGAATTTAAGTCTATTTTTTCAGGTATTAGGATAGTGATACTTGCTTGTTTCCTGCTCATGTTCTTGAAATACTTTTCCATCTGTTAACTCTGAGGAGATGGGTATATTTAAATGTAGGATGGATTTCTCGTAGGTAAAAAAATATGGATTTTGTTTCTTAATCAATTCAGCCAGCCAGTACCTTTTGGTTTGGGAGTTGATACCATTAATATTTAAAGTTATTATTGACAGGTACATATTGATTGCTGCCGCTCTGTTCTTGTACTTGTGTCAGGTTTTTTTTTTTTTTTATTTCTGTGTGTGTCCTATTTTGTGTTTCCATATATATGGCTTTATTGGATTTCTTTCTGCAGATTTTTATTTTTTGTCTGCTTATTTCTGTCCTCAGGCCTAAGTCTTGCTTTCAGTATTCTCTGAAAGGTTGGTTTGGTGGAAATGGATTCTTTTAGCATCTATATTATGGAAAGCTTTTCTTTTTCTTTTTACTATAGAAAATAGTTTGCTGGATAAATTTATGTGGATTGGTGTACATGCCCCCCATTAGTACTTGGAACGTATTGCCCAGGTTCTTCTGGTTTTAAATTTTTCATTGAGACGTCAGGTATTATTATGATAGACTTTCCTTTATATGTGACTTATGATTTTTCTCGTGCAGCTATCAGTGTTCTCTCTTTTGGTGGTATTTATTACGTTAGCAATGAAATAGAACTGATAGTTTCTTTTTAAAAGTAATTTATGTTTTCTTTTAAGGTTTACCAGAGCATATAATATATTTGAATATAGTAAAAATTTGATTATATCCTTTCCCTTCCCCAAGTCCTCCAAAATCTCCTCACCTCCCAACCCACCCAACTTCATGTTCTGCCCTCTCTTTTGAAAACAAAACATAAACAGTTATATGAAAATTTTACCAAACAACAACCCCTCAAACACACACACACACACACACACACACACACACACACACACACAAATAAAATGCAGTCCATTTTGTGGGAGTTCCTTTTCTAGTTTTGTGATTTGGTGTTCTCTGCTTATCTGTACAGGTATGCCATTTCCTTATCTGAGGAACCTTTCCTTGTTTACCCTGTTGAAGATCTGGTCTTTGTCATTGACCTGAGATTCTTTTCAATGAATTCCTTGAATTACTCATTTAATCCTTTCACGAATTTCATGTGGTGTGTGTGTGTGGTTTGTTGTTTTCTTTAGTTGAGTAATCCAATTCTATCTTCTCTTTGATCCATTCTACTGATATATTTTATATTCAAATTATTGAATTTCCTTCAGTATTTCTATATCTTTAGGGAACAGGGTTTTAATTCCTGAATTCTAATTCAGATTAGTTGCTCATTCCATTCATCCATATATCTCAGTACTTCATTCATGTCCTCTTCATTGAAATATCAGTGTCTTTTTTAATCTCCTCGAAGTCACATATGTTTAAGAATGAATTTTACTTTAGTGTCCTGGGGTTCATCTAGGGAATTCTCATTGGAGAACATTTCTAGTCTGTTTAGGTGGAGACCTATTATCTTGACCTTTTATATGAATGTATTTCTGAATGTAGTAATGTGCACATATAGGCTTCCTTCATTGGCCATGTGTCTGATGTGAGGTTCTAGGCTACTTCTGCAAAGTGGTTATTTGCTCATTTGTGTTGTCATTCAATCATATTGATTACATATCAGTTAAGAAGAGTTTGTAGGTCAATCATTAAGATAATCAGGGGGATTAAAATTCTTGGCAGCAAAAATTCTTAAGAATGTGAGTTCTTGAGTGGGTCTGTTTGGACTATTGTGCAAAATATGCTACCCAACAGGGCCTCGGACTGTGAGGATGTCATCAGGGTGGGCTAAGATCTGGGTACTCACAAGCCTAGACAGGTATGCAGGATGCATGAAAAGAGCTTATACTGGGAATCATGCAGGAGAAATGGTATGTAGATTCATTCATAAGGGTGTTCTAATGTGCATGCTACATGACTCAAGCTGGTATAGTACAGTGGTCTGGGTCAGTCATGGGTGTGGGTGAATGTAGTTGCTGAGTGATCTGAACAACACCTGGTAGTATGGGTATAATACACACTGAAGTGGGGTAGTACACATGCTACAAGGCTAGTTCTCCAGACCTACTTACTGCTCTATGATTGTGATAATAGATGATATAGTTAGAGGAAATTTTGGACATTTTATTTTAATTCATAAAAGGTTATTAGCTTAAGCTGTATATAAGGCACATAGCTCAATGAGTTTGGAGATATAAAACTATGAATCCATTTTTGTTACAAAATATTTTAACTACCTATCTCCTCAAAAATCCCCTTTGTTTTTATTATCATCTAATTTTTAGTAAAAAAAAAAAAAACACTTCAATTAACACCAATCTGCTTAGCAACGACTTTGTCTTTGTCAGAAATTTTGATTGAATTTGTTAATGGCAAGTGCTAAATGCACAGACTTCTTCTCTTAGTGAGCTTACACAACTGCATTTTAAAAGCAAATTACCCTTTGCTTAAAACCTCTGCTAGTTCACTTTTGTCACTATTACAAAATGCCTGGGAAAATCAATCTCAATGAAGAAAGAGTTATTTGCATTAGAGCTTCAAAGGTTTCAATGCATGCTTGCCTGGTTTCTGTGCTGGGCTCCCAAGGCAAGATCCCTAATCATGGTGCAAAGAGCTTCTTATCTCATAGTTCTTAAAATGTGAAGGGCACTGGGCAGGGCCATGGAAAATAAAGCCTTCAAATGTATCTTCTCAGTGACCTGCTGCTCCTACCCGGCTCCACAACTCAGTATCCCTCATCACCAAGCGTGCCATTGAATTCTGTCTGTGAATTAATTACTAATTACATGAAAGTCCTCGTGATCCAATTTCTTTTTAAAAATCTCATCAGCTAGCAATCATGTTTTAACACATGATCATTCAGCGGGCATTGAAAATCAAACAGTAACATCTGGTCTGCATTCTCCTCCCACTGACTCAAGCATACACTATTCCGCTCTCTGATCCTCTGAATTTTAAAATATAACTGGAATCTTATGCTGTTGGTCTTGTATCTAACATATGTTTGGCATAATGTCCTCTAGCACGACTCATGTTGTTGAAAGTGCAAGATGTTCCTTTAATACATAATAATGAAGAAATTGAAAGTCTACATATATTTGCTGGGCAATGGTGGCGCACGCCTTTAATCCCAGCACTTGTGAGGCAGAGGCAGGTGGATTTCTGAGTTAGAGGTCAGCCTGGTGTACAGAGTAAGTTCCAGGACAACCAGGACTATACAGAGAAACCTTGTCTTGAAAGAGAGAGAGAGAGGGAGAGAGAGAGAAAGAGAGAGAGAGATTGCATGTAAATGAATTAAATATACCTCTTTTAGTATACTTCCAAAATAAAGTGTATTGAAGATGTAAAGTGAAACTTAAAACCATAAGGCTATAAGAACAATAAGAGTTAGAAGCAATGAAAGTAAGGATGGATAGGTAGAATTAAAAATCAAAAGCTGTTTTGTTCCCAAGGAATCAAAAATAGACTAGAAGGGAAATCTTTGGAATGGAGAACATATTTTCAAATATACATCTAATTTCATTGAGAGTGGTATAATAAATTATCACTTATAACCTTCATTACAAATAAATAACAGAAACTCTTTAGAGTTCTGAATGTAGGCAAGTCCCAGGCCTTGGTATCAGGAAATTAATTTCATTAATAGGCTGTTAATGTCTTCACTGTAATGTTACCTGTCAGAAGACACAGAGTGTCTGCCAGAATGCTTTTTAAATGCACCAGTTACTCTCAAAGGGCATGCCCTGACCTAGTTATCTTAGGTGATTTCTATTTATCCAAGCCATCAGTTGTGGAGTGAGGTTATCAATTTGGGAATCATGATTACTATTTGAGACATAGTCTTATATAGCCCAAGCATGCCTCCACTTGTGTATGAAACACTGATCTTATAATCCTGATATTCTTGCCTCCACGCCCCAAGTACTGGGATTATAGATGTGCAGGATCATGCTCAAAGAACACACAGATTTTCAGGAATTTCAAGCAGAACTAACACCATTGATTAATTAAAGAACCAATAATAAAATTGAAAGAATTCTTACAAGGCCCATAATAAATTAAAAGGAAAACATAAATTCTCCAAAGATGACATACTAATAGCCAACAAGCAAATAAAACGGTGTTCAATATAAAAAACTATCAATGAAATACAAATCTCAATACTGTAATATAGTGAGACATCACACACAATTTACCAAATGAATCTAGTGTTGCTGAGACTATGAAATGACAGGAATCATATACTGGGGTGAGGTGGGGGACTGTACACTATAGATAATAATTCAGGCTTGAAGATGTATGCAGTAGGTCATGCTTGTAATACTAGCTCTTGGAATGGTGAGACATTAGGATAGTCAGGTCCAAACTTAGCTACACTGTAAACTATTTGTCTCAAAAAATTGGAATCCATACCAGGTCAATGCATTGTTACCTCCCAAACATTCCTGGACAGACATTGCTCAACTCTTTAAAACAATATGATAGATAACAAGTGGTACATCTGTAGTTGTCCCACAGCATAGAAAATAATAGTCAAATTCGGTGTGTATTTATGTTCTATTTTCTTCTTTATATCAGTGTAGATGTTTGTGTCTATTATCATTTCATTCAACAAGCTAAAATCTAGTGTTAGTATTATCTATCTTAGTGATGAAACACAAAGAAATTGCTCAGTGGCAATCCCTATCATTTTGATGTCTCCATAAATCTTTGGGAAGTTATTTTCCAACATATGAGGAACCCCAGGTTTATCTTGTTTTGATCTCCTTGCCACATCCCAGTGCCTTATTTAAGGCACTTTCCCATTACACACTGTTTTATTATCGGGGAGAAACCTTTAGAAGACTTGATCTAGTTTCTCAATATGGTCATTATCTCATATTATTCATCTTGACAAGCAAAGTTTTGGAAAGTAGAAACATATGTAAGAAAGCATAGCATGCTCATGTATGAAAACAAAGTATACATAAGTATGTGCACATATTTTATCTCTATTTCTATCTTTCAGAAAGGATAAATTTGCTTCCATACTTTTAATTCTAGTACAACATAACTGATATCTTACGAGTCTACATTTTTCAGAATCTATTACTCCTATTTACATAAGAAAAATGGTTCTGGCAGGAGGGCTTGGCCAGAGCATCCACGGGACCCGTCTTTCTTACCAGATCCCACCAAGACTGGTCTGCATGGGCTGAAGTGTGGACTACAGAAGCTAACAGCTTCTGGGACAGGCAGGAGCCACAGAGCTTCTGTGGCAGACACCATTTCGCACTCCAGACATCTGGGCACCTTCCCTGCCAGAGGAGAGGCACCCTCCCAGCCCAGGAAGCCATTGCCAGATTAGATGTCAGAGACATCTTGGTTCCTGGATCCTGCCAAGTCTAGTCTGCACAGGTGAGAGTGTGGACTACAGAAGCTAACAACTTCTGGGACAGGCCCTGTTTCGAGCCTTCATCTTCTGCCAAGAGGCAAATCCGATCAACAGATATCTGTGCACCTTCTCTGCAAGAGGAGAGCTTGCCTGCAGAAAATGCTCTAACCACTGAAACTCAGGAGAGAGCTAGTCTCCCAGGTCTGCTGGTAGAGGCTAACAGAATCATGAAAGAAACAAGCTCTAACCAGAGACAACTATAACAACTGACTCCAGAGATTAACAGATGGCGAAAGGCAGATGTAAGAATCTTACTAACAGAAACCAAGACCACTCACCATCATCAGAACCCAGCACTCCCACCTCATCCAGTCCTAAATGCCCCAACACACCCAAAAAGCTAGACCCAGATTTAAAGGCATATCTCATTATGATGGTAGAGGACATCAAGAAGGACTTTAACAACTCATTTAAAGAAATACCGGAAAAACTGCTAAAGAGTTACAAGTCCTTAAAGAAAAACATGAAAACACATCCAAACAGGTGATGGAAATGAACAAAACCATACTAGACCTAAAAAGGGAAGTAGACGCAATAAAGATAACCCAAAGTGGGGCAACACTGGACATAGCAACCCTAGGAAAGATATCTGGAACCATAGATGCGAGCATCAGCAATAGAATACAAGAGATGGAAGAGAGAATCTCAGATGCAGAAGATTCCATAGAGAACATTGGCACAATAATCAAAGACAATGCAAAATGCAAAAAGATCATAACTCAAAACATCCAGGAAATCCACGACACAATGAGAAGACCAAACCTACAGATAATAGGAGTAGATGAGAATGAAGATTTTCAACTTAAAGGGCCAGCAAATATCTTCAAGAAAATTATAGAAGAAAACTTCCCAAACCTAGAAAAAGAGATTCCCATGAATCTACAAGAAGCCTACAGAACTCCAAATAAACTGGACCAGAAAAGAAATTCCTCCTAACACATAATAATCAGAGCAACAAATGCACTAAATAAAGATAGAATATTAAAAGCAGTACGGGAAAAAGGACAAGTAACATATAAAGGAAGGCCTATCAGAATTACACCAGATTTTTCACCAGAGACTATGAAAGCGAAAAGATCATGAACAGATGTTGTACAGACACTAAAAGAACACAAATGCCATCCCAGGCTACTATAACCAGCCAAACTTTCAATTACCATAGAAGGAGAAACCAAAGTATTCCACGACAAAACCAAATTCACACATTATCTTTCCACAAACCCAGCCCTTCAAAGGATAATAACAGGAAAAAAAAAAACAATACAAGGATGGAAACCAAGTCCTAGAAAAAGTAAGAAAGTAATCCTTCAACAAACCTAAAAAATAAACAGCCATAAGACATAGACTAGCAGACATTGCACCTCACTCAATAATAGTGGGGGACTTGTCCCATGCATCCTATCAGATCACCATGGACTAAGGCTGATCTTCAATAACAACAGAAATAATAGCCAACATTCACCTGGAAACTGAACAACACTCTTTCCAATGATATGTCGGTTAAGAAAGGAAGAAAAAAAAGAAATTAAGGACTTTTTGGAGTTTAATGAAAATGAAGCCACAACATACCCAAACTTATGTGACACAATGAAAGCATTTCTAAGAGGAAAACTCATAGCTCTGAGTGCCTCCAAAAAGAAACTAGAGAGAGCACACACTAGCAGCTTGAAAACACACATAAAATCTCTAGAACAAAAGGAAGCAAATTCACCCAAGAGGAGTAGACAGCAGGAAATAATCAAACTCAGGGGGAAATCAACCAAGTGGAAACAAGAAGAACTATTCAAAGAATCAACCAAAGGAGGAGCTGGTTCTTTGATAAAATGAACAAGATAGATAAACCCTTAGCCAGACTCACTAAAGGACAGGGGGACAGCATCCTAATTAACAAAATCAGGAATTAAAAGGGAGACATAACAACAGATCCTAAAGAAATCCAAAACAACATCAGATCCTACTACATATCCTTCTACAGATCCTTCTGGCTATAGTCAACAAAACTGGAGAACCTGGATGAAATGGACAAATTTCTAGACAGATACCAGGTAGCAAAGTTAAATCAGGATGAGTTTAATGATCTAAACAGTTCTATATCCCCTAAAGACATAGAAGCAGTCATTAACAGTCTCCCAACCAAACAAAGCCCAGGACCAGATTGGTTTAGTGCAGAGTTCTATCAGACCTTCAAAGAAGATCTAATTCCAGTTCTTCACAAACTATTCCACAAAACAGAAGCAGAAGGTACTCAACCCAAGTCATTCTATGAAGTCACAATTACTCTGATACTTAAAGCACAGAAAGACCCAATAAAGATAGAGAACTTCAGACCAATTTCTCTTATGAATATCAATGCAAAAATAATCAATAAAATTTTTGCTAACCGAATCCAAGAACACATCAAAACAATCATCCATCCTGACCGAGGAAGTTTCATTCCAGGGATGCAAGGATGATTTAATATATGGAAATCCATCAATGTAATCCAGTATATAAACAAACTCAAAGACAAAAACCACATGATCATCTCCTTAGATGCTGAGAAAGCGTTTGTCAAAATCCAACACCCATTCATGATAAAAGTCTTGGAAAGATCAGGAATTCAAGGACCATGCCTAAACATGATAAAAGCAATCTACAGCAAATCAGTAGCCAACATCAAAGGAAACAGTGAGAAACTGGAAGCAATCCCACTAAAATCAGGGAGTAGACAAGGCTGCCCACACTCTCCCTACCTATTCAACATTGTACTTGAAGTTCTAGCCAGAGCAATTCAACAACAAAAGGAGATCAAGGGGATAATAATTGGAAAAGATGAAGTCAAAATATCACTTTTTGCAGATGATATGATAGTATACATAAGTGACCCTAAAAATTCCACTAGAGAACTCCTAAATCTGAAAAACAGTTTCAATGAAGTATCTGGATATAAAATTAACTCAAACAATTCAATGACCTTTCTCTACACAAAGGTTAAACAGGCTTAGAAAGAAATTAGGGAAACAACACACTTCTCAATAGTCACAAATAATATAAAATACCTTGGCGTGACTCTAACTAAGGAAGTGAAAGTTCTATATAATAAGAACTTCAAGTCTCTAAAGAAAGAAATTAAAGAAGAGCTAGGAAGAGTGAAAGGTCTCCCATGCTCATGGATTGGCAGGATCAATATAGTAAAAATGGGATCTTGCCAAAAGCAATCTACAGATTCAGTGCCATCCCCATCAAAATTCCAACTCAATTCTTCAACGAATTGGAAAGGGCAAGCTCCAAATTCATCTGGAATAACAAAAACCCTAGGATAGCAAAAACTCTTCTCAAGGATAAAAAAAACCTCTGGTGGAATCACCATGCCTGACCTAAATGTGTACTACAGAGCAATTGTGAAAAAAATGCATGGTACTGGTATAGCTACAGACAAGTAGACCAATGGAAAAGAATTGAAGACCCAGAAATGAACCCACACACCTATGGTCACTTGATATTTGACAAAGGAGCTAAAACCATCCAGTGGAAAAAGACAGCATTTTCAACAAATGGTGCTGGCACAACTGGCGGTTATCATGTAGAAGAATGCAAAATTGATCCATTCCTATCTCTGTGTTCTAAGGTCATATCTAAGTGTATTAAGGAACTCCACATAAAACCAGACACACTGAAACTTATAGATGAGAAAGTGGGGAAAAGCCTCGAAGATATGGGCATAGGGGAAAAATTCTTGAATAGAACAGCATGGCTTGTGCTGTAAGATCGAGAATCGACAAATGGGACCTCATAAAATTGCAAAGCTTCTGCAAGGAAAAAGACACCATCAATAAGACAAAAAGACCACCAATAGATTGGGAAAGGATCTTTACCTACCCTAAATCACATAGGGGACAAATATCCAATATATATAAAGAACTCAAGAAGGTGGACTCCAGAAAATCAAATAACCCCATTAAAAAATGGGGCTCAGAGCTAAACAAAGAATTATCACCTGAGGAATACTGAATGGCTAAGAAGCACCTGAAAAAAATGTTCAACATCCTTAATCATCAGGGAAATGCAAATTAAAGTGACCCTGAGATTCCATCTCACACCAGTCAGAATGGCTAAGACAAAAATTCAGGTGACAGCAGATGCTGGCGAAGATGTGGAGAAAGAGGAATGCTCCTCCATTGTTGGTGGGATTGCAAGCTTGTACAACCACTCTGGAAATCAGTCTGGCGGTTCCTCAGAAAATTGGACATAGTACTACCGGAGGATCCAGCAATACCTCTTCTGGGCATATATCCAGAAGATGTCCCAACCGGTAAGAAGGACACATGCTCCACTATGTTCATAACAGCCTTATTTATAATAGCCAGAAGCTGGAAAGAACCCAGATGCCCCTCAACAGAGGAATGGATACAGAAAATGTGGTACATTTACACAATGGAGTACTACTCAGCTATTAAAAAGAATGAATTTATGAAATTCCTAGGCAAATGGATGGACTTGGAGAGCATCATCCTGAGTGAGGTAACTCAATCACAAAAGAACTCACATGATATGTACTCACTGATAAGTGGATATTAACCCAGAAACTTAGAATACCCAAGATATAAGATAAAATTTGCGAAACACATGAAGCTAGGGAACAATGAAGACCAAGGTGTAGATACTTTACCCCTTCTTGGAATTGGGAGTAAGGCACCCATGGAAGGAGCTACAGAGACAAAGTTTGGAGCTGAGATGAAAGGATGGACCATCTAGAGGCTGCCATACCCGGGGATCCATCCTATAATCAGCCTCCAAACACTGACACCATTGCATATACTAGCAAGATTTTGCTGATAGGACCCTGATATAGCTGTCTCTTGTGATACTAAGCCAGGGCCTAGCAAATACTGAAGTGGATGCTCACAGTCAGCTCTTGGATGGATCACAGGGCCCACAATGGAGGAGCTGGAGGATGTACCCAGGGAGCTGGGGGGATCTGCAACCCTATAGATGGAACAACAATATGAACTAACCAGTACCCCCACCCCACCCCCCACCCCCCGGAGCTCGTGTCTCTAGGTGCATATCTATCTGAAGATGACCTGGTTGGCCATCATTGGAAAGAGAGTCCCATTGGCCGTGCAGACTTTTTATGCCTCAGTACAGGGGAATGCCAGGGCCAAGAGGTGTAATTGGGTGGGTAGGGGAGGGTGTGGGGGACTTTTTGGATAGCATTGCAAATGTAAATGAAATAAATATCCAATAATAAAAAAATGGTTCTGATTGCTCTCTGTCACTGACTCATTGGTTCCTTTCCCATGCCTAATGCAGCATCTCACTCTGGTATGCCTTTCTCAATTCAAATTGCCACTCAGTGACAGGTGACAATCACTAACATGTATACCCTATACATCTTGCTCTGTCATCTAGCCCCTCTGCATGCAGTAGCCCCCTCTCTGCTGCTCTTCTGGCAGCCCCTATTGCATTACTTTTCTGACAATAGATTCATTCTTCCTTTTGGTCTTTATACCACATGAGTGCTCCCGTTAGTATCTTCCCTCACTAACATTGCTTCTTTCTCTGACATAAACACTCTCCTTATTCACTTTAAGCTCTGAAACCTCATTTGTCCTGAATATAACTCCCACTAATATCCCAAACCAATAGAGTCCAGGATTCACTTTGAATGTCACCAGTTCCATCACTGAAGCAAGTCAAAGTAGTGAGCCTGATAAAGCAAGAGACACAGAAAGATCATGTTTTTTTGTTTTGTTTTTGTTTTTGTTTTGTTTTTAATGTACTTATGGTAAGTAGAAGAAAAAGTAATCAACCTTCAAAATATAAAGACAGGCATCTGGTTTCAGCAATGCTCTTTCTAGTTAAGTCTTAGACTTTAATGGTTTGACTAGAGTAATGTACTATGTTATAAATTGTCAATTGATATGCATATTAACAGTCTAAGAATCTGATTAAATATTAAAGGACATGCGTTTGCTGATTAAAATTTATGTATGATTGACAAACACTTCAAAGAGAAAAATCAACCTAAAGGACTTGTAGACAAGTATTTCATGTTAAAGAAGGTAATTTTTGCAGATGTTATCAAATGAAATAAAAACTTAGTCAGCGTCTCATAATTTTGAATTCTGTATCATCTTATTCATCATATTAGTGCATATATTAATTTGGTTAAGATGTATAAAAGTATAGGATATGTCTGTAAAGCATCAAACATGATAAAATGCATTTTTTCCTATAGGTTTAAGACTGGAAATGACCTGGGTACTCATTAATGCATGTGACAAAATGATAAATAGGTTGAGAAGCTGGCTCTCCAGGGTGCCACATTCAACTCAGTGAAGCATAAAATACAACAATTATTACAAAGCACTAGATTTTGAAAACCTGAGTTAAAACCAGGAGTTTAGTATCAGGAACAGTGAGAAAACTAATGAACTTGGAAGAAATGTTTTCTAATCCTGAAAGAAATTTAGGAGTCAGAAAACGTTAAGGATTTCTCATGGTGTTAATTTGTTGCAAGACCTTGAGTAGCAAGCCCCATTCTTTGTTTTGCTTTTTTCTTTCTTTCTTCTTCGTATATGATGACAAATTCAATAGCCCACTTTTTTCCAGGTAGGAAATAGCAGAGGCTTTAGGTGTTTTTAATTGTAAATAATGGGAACTTCACAGCTAATTTCTTGAATTCTATGTTTGGTAAATCATCCTACAATAATAGTTTTATTATTTTTATTGTGGCTCCAGTGAACTATGTGGAAGACTGTAAAACACTTTGTAGACACTCGAATGCATTCAGACACATACCCTGAGGACAAAACCGGAGCTTATAGGGAAGTATTTAATAATAAAGGGGCATAAATTCTGCATGTTCAGCTATCCCCATCTGAGATGTTAATGAGGTGGAAAATTAAAAGAAGTAACAGCTCTTGGGTCTGGCCATGTTTTTCAGTGCTTTTATTCTCTTAAAAATCCTTTCTCCTATTTCTGTTGGATGAAGCTTATCATGCCACTAGTAAAACATTTGTCATTCTGGAGTTGACACAGCATGAATTCCAAGTGGTTCCTTGTTTAATTTACATCTTTCTTAGAAGACTTATAGATAGTGATCTGGCTTTTGTTAGATTCTTTGGTCCAAATCTTCAAATAAGACTTTTAAGAGATCCGGATACCCTATGAGTATTAAATTAACTTTAATTAGCTTTACCTGTAGTGAAAGCTCTGTGTGCTTTTAGCTCAGTGTTAACTAGATATGAGAAATAACACAGTTCAACGTAAACTAGATAAAGACACATGATGTTGTGTTGGGAACAAAGAAATGTTGGGAAGTGAGGTTCAGAGACATAAACTATTTCCTAATGAATTCAACATTTGTATGATGCCTTTGTTGTAATGCTTCTTACCTTGTCCATCGGTGAAACATTGTAAGTATCTTCAAACTTCAAAGCTCTGCTTATAACTTCTGTGTGTGTGTGTGTGTGTGTGTGTGTGTGTGTGTGTGTGTGTGTGTGTTGGTGTGTGTGTGTGTGTGTGTGTGTGTGTGTGTGTGTGTGTGTGTGTGTATGTGTAAAGAGAAAGATGGGGAGATACATCTTGCCATACAGACCTGGCTGTCCTTGAACTTCTTGAGTCAACCAAGATTACTGGTCTCCTGAACTTTACCTTCTTTATGTTTTGTACACATTTCCTGTAGTGTATATTTCAATACTCTCTGGAATTGAAGTTTTTCATTTTATTTATTTAAATTTTCTTTTCTTTCCTTCTTTCTTTTCCTTTCTTTCTCTTCCTTCCTTCTTTCCCTTCCTTCCTTCCTTCCTTCCTTCCTTCCTTCCTTTCTTTCTTTCTTTCTTTCTTTCTTTCTTTCTTTCTTTCTTTCTTTCTTTCTTTCTTCTTTTGAAACTTACAGTGTTGAATCCATTTTTGTTGTTGCTGTGTACATAGTTCCAAATCTGACCACTCTGAATTGAACAACCAATAAAGGATTTTCCCCTGTCTTCTGCTCTTTTGCTCCCATCAGCCTGCAGGAGCTGAATGGAGGGAATGAAGCAAGAAAGTGATGTATTCTATTTCAATTAAATAAATGCTTTGAAAAACATTGTGCTGCATATTGTATCTTCAGGTTAACTTTCATCATGAGACTGTA
Source organism: Mus musculus (assembly GCF_000001635.26). Lineage (NCBI taxonomy): Eukaryota > Metazoa > Chordata > Mammalia > Rodentia > Muridae > Mus > Mus musculus. Next base: position 93,881,607 of record NC_000075.6, read on the forward strand.
GGTTCATGGTGGTAAGTCCAGCACTACCAGCACTCTGCTCTCCATATGACCTGTAGATCCTCTAGCCTCATCTATAAATTCACTATTCAAATTATGAATATTTACCACAACTCATGTAGCTGAGTCTAAGCAAGTAGAGGCTACTACATTCATTTGAATTAGGTCTAAGTCTACTCCTTACCCCAACACTTTAGAAGGATTTGAAACTACAGCCTCACAGCTCTGAAGCTATGGAGAAGATTTGACTAGGAGATAGTGCAGGAAAAAACTTCCATCTCAAAGCTCTGTGCCTGGAGAACTGTTATCTTACTACTGCTAGGCACCTCTTTGGGGGGAAAAAACATTCACAATGCATGTACTTATCTGATTTGTTTCAGTGCAACACCAACTGTCTCCCCCAAGTTAAAATGCACCATAGCTAGAGTATTAACCAAAAACAGTCAGCATTAATGTTTTATAATTATGGATTCTAGAGGAGTCATTATCAGATAAGGTAAACAAAAGCTGCCTAAGAAATGTAAGGGAAAAGATTTGGAATAAAATGACTTCAGGGATCTTGAAGAGTTTCAGGAGATTCCTGGGAGCAATAGTGGGGTCCCATGCAAGAGCACACCTGTCATGGGGCCTGCAGGGGTCTGAAGGGCTCTGAGCTTTTGAGCTTTCATCTTTGTCTGCCTTTGAGGCTCTGCCAAAGCATTAACCAAGACTTAAGGAAGATTTAAACAGCCATAGTATGATATGCAAAGTATACACACACACATACACACACACACACACACACACACACACACACACACACACAGCCCCTCAGGAAATGAAAGGATTCTTTTTCTGATACATTCATGTAAGAAAATTTAATCTGAGTTTTACTTGATCACATCAGACTAAAGAAATTAAAATAGTTAGTGCCAAAGAGCAACAACATAACGTTTCATAATTTTTCAAGAACGTCAGGACATTTACAAACACTCAACAAAACAAATCTAACAAACACATCTATGAGCCAAGGATACGCTGGTACTGTTTCTAATGTTTAGTTTTTGATAAAAATATATAAACACAAAGACAAAAATATGAACATAGGTCAACAATACCACCTTTCTCTTTTTTTAGGTGTAATCATTTTTTATTTCTTTTTTATTAGATTTTTAAATTTACATTTCAAATGCTATCCCCTTTCCTAGTTTTGCCTCCAAAAATTCCCTATCCACTCCCCTCCTCCCCCTGCTCCCCCAACCCACACACTCCTGCTTCCTGGCCCAGGCATTCCCCTATACTAGGGCATAGAACCTTCACAGGACCAAGGGCCTGTCTTCCCACTGATGACCAACTAGGCCATCCTCTGCTACATATACAGCTAAAGCCAAGAGTCCCAATATGTGTTTTCTTTGATTGGTGGTTTAGTCCCTGGGAGCCCTGGGGGTACTGGTTAGTTAATAGTTGTTCCTCCTATAGGGCTGCAAATCTCTTCATCTCCTTGAGTGCTTTCTCTAGCTCCTTCACTGAGGACCCTGTGCTTCATCCTAACCCTCTCTTTCTTTTTTTTTTATTACGTATTTTCCTCAATGACATTTCCAATGCTATCCCAAAAGTCCCCCATACCCTCCCCCCCACTTCCCTACCCACCCATTCTCATTTTTTTGGCCCTGGATTTCCTATAATGTCAGTGCATTGTGGAAGTGGGCAAAAGGCAGAATAGAGACCCAGCTTTCAAATTAAATCTACAGATCTTTCAACTGTAGTAGGAAATCCTAACATAAAACAAACAAACAAACACAAACAAAAACAGCTACCAAGGGCTACCTGAGTCTAGTACAAACTGAATGACTACAATTGATTTTATATGAAACTCAACAGTGGCTAAGACCTTGGGTCTATTAAAGTTACTCATAGATTTTTTTTTTTTAGACTTTCCTTAATTTCATTTTCTGACAGAGAAAAGCAATCAGTGAATCAGAAGGGAAAAAGTAAAGTGTCCATTTTTAACAGTAGAAACATAATAATTACATAAGAAAATTGTTGTTTTCCCTTTAAGCAGCTGTTACCTGGGAGATTCATGGTTTCTACAAGTAAATTAAGTGGGAAAAGATAGAAATTATTTTATATTTTGTACAATCACCCTGAAAGTATTAAAGTTAAAAATTCTTGAGTATAATTTCCATCAGTAAAATAGTAAAAGGGAATTTCAACTTGAAAGTTCCATTTCACACAGATTGACAGAGTACTGTCCACGAAATGCACTTATTGCAGATGTACAATGAAAATCGCATAGTGATTTTCAGCGTGTCAGGGTTTTTGCAATGATCGGTATTGTTCAAATGCTAAATAATATCTTCACACATCAAAAAGTTTCCTAATCTAGTGCATTAGTGGTCAAGCAGTCACCAGGATCCATACTCTTATTTTCTGCAGGTTAATCCAGAGGTCAGAGGAGCAAAAATATGTTCCCGTTTCAGGAAGCTTAAGTATTTGCCTTAGGTTGTAGTGTCTTCAGACCTCGGTCACTGTATACCACAGATCTACACATCTTGAGTCCAACAAGGATGTCAGAGAGCTTAATAGTCCTTTTGAAACTCTATTTGATTTCCATCTGACTCTTCCCTTCCTCAAATGATACAGCAAGATCAAGATCAGCCTATTGTTCTGTGAATTTTTCCTTTGATATGAATGTGTTATTAGATATGAGGTTTTACCATTCACTACAAGTTGCAAGTTGATTCCGTTCCCTCGGTCCATGTTTTAGCTTTTTTTTTTTTTTTTTTTTTTTTTTTTTTTGTCAATGCTGTCCTCACACAGGTGTTTAATCTGCAGTAGGGCATAGTAGAGGATACACCTTTTGGGGAGGTTGCTGCTTGCTTTCATTATTCCTACCTGGAGGATGTACGTGAGTGTTTCCCAATTTCTTGTTAACTAATTTCTAATTTTATACCTCTTATAGGGAAAAAGTCTGCCAACTTTTTAATTCTTAAAAAGTCTCTACATATTTTACCTTTAAAATGTTTGTAGGAAATATATATAGTTCTGCTTAAAAATATATAACCTAAAGAACAGAGAATCACAAATACTAGGAATTCTAGAATAACTAAATATCTCCATGTGTTAATAATTTAAGAACAGTATCAATGAACATCTTGATGCAGACATCATTTAGGGGAGATATTTATGGTGGGTAGAGGTAACAGATAATATTGAGAGAAACTACACCATAAGGCATATGGAATGGTGTAGCTTTCCTACATTGGTGTTGTAGGCTAGAAACCCTAAGACCTTGCTGATACATATGATTCTCAGTTCACATCTCATGAGCTAGCTTTCAAGTAGCTCTCAAAATTCTGCCTCCTAAGTGGAAGTTTGAAGACATACTCTCTAGGGAAGCTCTTCTGCCTTTAACAAACAGCCTACAGATTCGCCCTTGCCATGCTTCTCAAAGATGAACTGTCGAAATGCCCTGATATTGTATGAAGACTTCGTTAGCAGTTTAGTTCTTCCTTCCCAATAGCCAAGAAAAAAATTAATAAAGGAAAATGTGAATAGCAGATTATAAAGGTAACAAAGAATCTAAAACAAAGCCACTCACAAACTGTAATTGGGAACACAAGGCACATAATACTCTAGGTAAAAAAAAAAGTATTAAGTTGATAATTATGATTAATAGCCTTAGAGATTAAAAGTGCATTGTATCCCTGTAACCGGAACAGAAAATTCTATGAACACACACACACAAACACATAATACACACATACACACACACACACTCTCTCTCTCTCTCTCTCTTTCTCTCTCTCTTTTCAGAAACCCAGAAGTTTGATAGAATACATTAGCAATCCTATATACTAGCTGGATGAGAAAATTAAGACATATCCATATCAATATAAAGAATGAGTTATGAAAGGTAAAAGCAGAGACAACTAGAGAATCAACACAGTACAGCCAATATTGTTGTGAAACGTTTTGGGTAGAACATGTGTATAACAATTACAATTACTATTACTATTACATGGAGGCTAATACATGTGGAATTAATCAAATGGATCGGAAAGTCAAGGGCAAGGAAATACTAGAATGGGATGTACTTCTGCATTTTAGATGCAATGGGTGAATATAACTGACTGAGGGATACAGAGGAAGAGGGTTGAAGATCCATGTACCAGCACTACTCAGACATTTGCCCACTTCCGCAATGCTAATATTATTGGAATTCTTTGCCCATACTCCCTATGCTTGCTAGGGAGGGCTTTTGTGATTAAGGAAGTGTGTTTCAGAAGTATTACTACAGTCTGATTTAAGCAATTAGCATTCTGCCCTCCAAATATCAAAGGGTGCACTTGTGATTATTAATGTCAGCTGCCACCTTGATTGGGTACCTTAGAGATTTGTAACAGATCTGGATATGTCTCTTTCTGTTTCTCTCTCTGTGTCTCTGAGTGACTTGTCACTATGAGGTAAAAGCAATCTCTGCCACACATTTCTGACCATGATATTCTTCCTCACAATGGACTAAAAATCAATAGAGTGGAGGACACTGATCAGAACCTTCTGAAACAATCAAAATAAATCTTTGCTCCCATTACTTTCTTTACTACCTTTTCTCTAGTGTTTTGTCATAGCAACAAAAAATAGCTAATTCTTATGATTTCTTTATTATTATTATTGTTGTATATTTGTAGATTACAAGATCATGGAAAATGTTGTTCTTGTCTTACTGTTCGTTTAAAATATCAGGGTAAAGAATCATGAACAAAGAACCCCACAGACCTTGGATATGTTTATTCTTCTCTCATATTAGAAATCTTCTTGGACATTAACAAAATATAATATTTGTTTGCAAAATGCAATAGGGTTCACAGAAAATTCTTCAGTAATAAAAATGCCTATCCATGAGAATCAAATTAATAGCAACTTTTCTTGCCATGGATTCTTTCATGGCTACATTCCATGTGGCTGTCATTAAAGCAAAACTTATAGAGAATGAGATATGAACTTCTAAGACCAGAATGATCCATCTTGTGTGACATTGCTACACTTGCCAGAGGAGACAAATGCCTTCAAAGTCTAACTTTTTATTAGTGAGCAAAAATGTCTATAAATTCGTAACAAAAGCAAATCATAGAATAATATCTCAGATATTATAATGACAGATTATTGAATTTAAAAATTTTAAAGTATGTTCCTAAATTCAAAAGGGCTTAAACATAACAGAAATTCCTGGGTCTCACTGGGCATAAGTAGGATTTCACTATTGTCCTGTAAATAGAAATTTTGTAGTTTTTCCTTTTAAGTGGAAAATAGTTTTCAATACATCTTTTATAACATTATCTTCTACTTTTCCTTATTTGAACAAAATTCATCAAAATGGCTAAAGCAATTTTGTTCTCTTTGGTGTTCAAAATTCTCATCCTAAGAGCAACAAAGAAGAGATATTCTTAACATGGTTCCCTACTAGTTTAAAGCCTGTCTCTTGAGATTAGGGGGAGGGGACCTTTGATAATCAAAGAGAAAATGTTCTATCACATAGTCTTGTGATCTACGATGAACTGGTTGGTTAGCAGTAAGCCTTACAGGCCATTGCAATATTAGGTTTTAGGTATAGGCTTCAATACTTAACATCTTGAGATGTTTGTGTTGTTGTGTTAATCATATAAACACTTGATTTATTAGTGAATGGAGATGATACTCACATATTTTTATGACAAGAAATAAATATAGAAAGGGTTTGTACCTTTATTAATTTTGTATGTGTATGCATGTCTCACTTACAATACACCTGTGCACCAATTGCATGCCTGGTATCCAAAGAGCCTTGAGAGTGTCATTGGATCCCCTAAAATGGGGTTATAGATTTTTAAGATGCCATATTGATGCTAGGACTCAAAGCCAGGTCCACTGGAAGAGAACTAAGTGCTCTTAATCTCTGAGCCAACTCTGTAGACCAAACCTGTAGTTTTAATTCAGCTGTAGCTCATGATGGCTGATGTCAGGTGTCAAATGAAATGCCCTGGCTCTTTCTTGCTTTGTTACTGTGTTGTACAGGGTCTTGATACACAGAATGTGTTAACCAAGAATTCATTATGAAATGAGACTAGCTTCAAGCTCATGATCTTCCTGTCCATGTCTCCTAAAAACTTGAATTACAGGAATATGCCGCCGTACTTGGCTCTTTCCATCTTTTTCACTCTGTGAACTGTGCACGTATTGACAGCTGGGAAAAACAATATGGGTGTACTCTTCCTGGCTTAGATCACCACCCCTGGTATCAAAGAGCATTTAGATCTGCCATCTAGACTTGCAGAGCTCCCTTGTCGTAGACTGAGGATAATAGCCCTAAGCCATCTGTGGTTTAATTACTTGAACTGCTGAGGAAAAAGATTGCTTGAATTCAAGGCCAGTCTGCAGAACAAAGGCAAAACTCTTTCAACGGGGTTGGAGGGAATAAAAGTAAGGAAAAGATTCCATGGGTCTTTCTACTTTTAGATGTAAGATTATCATCTATAGATGTCATTCTTAGGCCTCCAGGAAGAGTGCAGGTTGCCAGATGCTAAAAGAGGTGGCATCTTCTACCAAGTATCACACACTCCAGTGAGGAAATAGCATGACAAGACATAAATGAAGCATTTGCAAGACAGTGGGGAATGTTAAATGGAAGACAGGAGAATGTAATGTATATAGGGTACCGACACCAAGAGTGCTGAGGGCAGAAGAGTGGCTGAGCCTGGTGATCGTATGGAGATCAAGGGTCAATGGAGCCACAACCCCATCTTTCCTGTCTCTTAAGAAACAGCACCATCCTGGAGGTCCCAGGCTACTTCTAACTGGCAGGCCCATTATCTTTTGTTCTTTGTTTGTTTGTTTGTTATGGTAGTTTTAAGAAAATGTTCTGAGTTTGAGCTCCTGTGGAGAGCAGGGAACATTTGACCTTCTGAAGTGTCCCCACTGGTGACCGGAACTTGCTGTCTCATAACTATAATCACTATGGACAGTGTTGGCTCTTTATTTGACAATAATCCCTACACCCTAACTCAATTTTTAAAAAGCAGTAAAATACAGACTCTGATTTCGTAAGATCAGGGTTCTCCAAAGAATCTGCTTCTCTCTTAATGTCATGATTTGCAAAGTTCAATTCAACTCCATTCTGAATCTGAAGGGGGAGACTACAGACATTCATTGGAAGCTACGGGGGGGGGGGGGGGGACTGGAGAGATGGCTTTGTAGTTAAGAGCACTAACTGCTCTTCCGAAGGCCCTGAGTTCAAATTCCAGCAACAGTATGGTAGCTCACAACTATCTGTAATGAGATAATCCTCTTCTGGTGTGTCTGAAGACATCTACAATGTACTTACATTATAATAATAAATACACCTTGAGGCTAGAGCAAGCAGGGCCAGAGCGAGCAGAGGTCCTGAGTTCAATTCCCAGCAACCACATGATGGCTCACAACTATCTGTATAGCTACAATGTACTCAAATACATTAAATAAATAAATAAATAAATAAATAAATAAATATTTTTTAAAAAAGAAAGAAAAGACATCCCATCTTAGAGGGTTATACTTGAATTCACTTATTAGAATGAGGTTAGGGTGGTTTTTTAAAAAGGGAAGCTATAAGGGATGAAAACATGAGGTTTTTTTTTTTTTTTTTTAAACAGCTTTAATTTTCTGGGGCTGTGGGGTCAGAAAGGCATTTTTAACCAAAGCTCACTTAATTTTTCCCTTTTGTAGACTATGTCAGAAAAAATATTTTGGGGGGTGTTCCATAGTACAACCTTAATTAGCATGAAACACCATCTGGCAGCTGCTTCCTAATGTTTCTGCCAATTTCCACACTCCACCACCAGTGATGAATGACATGACTTTTGGCTTTTTGCTCTGTTACTTGCTCTCCTGGCTAACTTGCTCTCCAAGCAGGGTGACAGCCTGTTCCTTAGATCCGTTCCCTATGTTGGCACAGTGGCACAGGGCTTCATCTGGACTCCCCTGGCCTTTGCTTTTGAGTTTTTTAATTTGAGATGCCATGAGAAATCTCAGAACTACTACTCAAAGAAGTGTCCAACACAAACAAGTCTGTTAAACCCAAGTATCATACTTGAAACGTTTGCACAGTTCATGTTATTTTGCTGTGTCATTTGCACAGCTCATAGAAGTAGCATCCAAGCCTGTTTGTGAGATGCCACCCCCAAGACTACAGGAGAAGAAGGAAGTTCTTTGGGTACTAGGCTCCAAATTCGTTCCTCAAAAAAATGTTACCATGCTATTTCTGAAGCTAGGAGAGGGCTGACAACATTGCCTTCAACTTGGGAAGTGGTTTATCTTTCTCTATGAAAAACCGACTGTAATAAGCCAGTCTATCCAGGATGTATAATAGAAAAGTAAAGACAAAGCTTATTGTGCATCAAGTGATGAACAAGCCAGGAATATGAAGTGGTTCTAATGAGATGGAGGATCCATTTAATCCCATCACTAAGAGACTGAGAATGAAGGATCAAGTGGTCCGTGATAACCTGTGCTACATGGTTATACCCCATCCCCAAAACCAAACACATGAAAGAACATGTGGTACATACACTCAATAGAAAAATACTCAGCTGATACAAAGGATAAAATTTGGTTATTGGCAACAATGTGGGTGGTAGTAGAAGGTAATCCATTGAGTGAAACAAATTAGGATTAGAAGATAAACATCACATATTCTTATTCTAAAGTCTACAGGTTCTAAAGTCTTCAGGTGTGTAGACTTTAAAAATGTTGAGCTCAGATGTTGAGAGTAGAATGGTAAAGCCAGGGTATGGGATGCTGGGGCAAGTGCAGGTAGAGTGCAAAGTAGGGAAATGTTATTGATAAGTTATAGTTAGAAATGGAAAAATGTGTTTGGTAATCCTATTCTACATTAGAGTGGTGATGGATAAAATATTTCCACATGCAGAAAATGATGTTATTTTATCTTTCATCAGAAAGAAATAATGAATGTTTGGAGAGGTTTATATTTACAAATAGGTTGCACATTAAATAATATGTACATGTATCAAAAATAATATTTCCAAGATATTTTATCTGTTTTTACATATATATATATATATATATGGGTTGGAATAACCCAGTAGCACAGGCAGCTATCAAAAGCATAAGGGGAGCTGTGTCTTTTCTCCTAGGTACTCACCAGTTCCATCCTCTGAATGAGAAGATGTAACGCATTGTGAAATTTGTAAATGGTTTTGTGTGTGTGTGTGTGTGTGTGTGTGTGTGTGTGTGTGTGTGTGTTTGGGATGGAGTGGCTATTCAACTGTTTCAGTGGTGCTTTCAGACAAACTAACTATCTTCCATTTTCATTTTTGAGTCAGGTTGATAAGAATACCTGATTCAGACAGGATTAAAAGCTACCAAATGTGTGTTCCATCAAATAGCTGACTGTGAGCATCCCCAATGGAAGAGATAAAGAAAGTACCCAAGGAGCTAAAGGGGTCTGCAGCCCTATAGGTGGAACAACAATATGAACTAACCAGTACCCCCGGATCTCGTGTCTCTAGCTGCATATGTAGAAGAAGATGACCTAGTCGGCCATCATTGGGAAGAGAGGCCCCTTGGTCTTGCAAACTTTATATGCCTCAGTACAGGGGAACACCAGGGCCAAGAAGTGGGAGTGGGTGGGTAGGGTGGGGGAGGGTATGGAGGACTTTTGGGATAGCATTGGAAATGTAAATGAAGAAGATACCTAATTAAAAACTCTTTTAAAAAAAAGCTACCAAATGTGTTCTAAAGCTTCATCACTGAAGTTTGAGTTACAGTGTGCCCATCACTGGAAATGTCCTTGCAGCTGAATTACTTCTTTCTGGCTTTGTTACCCAGTAACTGGACTTAGTTATTAAAGTGTTCCTCCCCCAGATTTATATGTCAAAACCTAAACCAAATTATGATATGTCCACAGGTAACTTTAAGAATAGTGATTTCATTTAGCTTCATTGAGTTTGTGGGTTGTTGTGTGGGTTTTCTGTATTTTATGGCTCATATCCACTTATAAGTGAATACATACCATGCTTGTCCTATGGCATCTGGGTTACCTCACTCAGAATATTTTCTAGGTCAATCTGTTTGCCTGTGGAAGCTTGGTTCTAATGCGTTGATTCAATCAGCAATCTGTGTGTCCAAACGCTGAAGGTTGTTATCCTAAATTAGTTTTTGAATGATCAATAAAGATGTCAGTGGCCAGTGGCTGTGCAAAGGGAAATGGGGTGGGGCCCTTTGTGCCCGCTAGAATACAGTAGGGAGGAGACAGTGGATTATCATAATGCAGTGGGAGAGGAAGAGATATAGAGCTGCAGGAGAGAGAGCCAACAAGCCATATAAAAATTCAGATAAATGGCCACTGGCCACTTCCCCAGTTGGTCCGGGGGAATCAGAGGAAGGTTCAGGAGTGACCCAGCCTTTGAGTAGCCAAGTAATTTTAAAGGTAACTGGCATGTGTGTACGTCTTCCATTGGCAGATCCAAAGAGATCCTGGGCAGATGGCTGAAGTAGGCAAACCACAGAAGCACAAAGCTGTGTAGGTAAAACACAATTTCGTGTTGTTCTTGTTTTTAATGGCTGAGTAGTTAGTATTCCATTGTAAAAATGAACATTTTCTTTATCCATGATTCGGTCTGGGTTGTTTCCTATTTCTAGCTATTTTGAATAAATCTGCTATGAATGGGGGATGCTTGAATATCATTCCGAAGGGAAAATAAAATAGGCATTGGAGGTAGATGAACGGAGAGAACTGGGTGAGAGAGGTGATTGGGTCATCTCTAGAACATACTAGAGACCTGGGGTGTGAGAGGCTCCAGAGAGTTTAGGAGGCTGACTCTATCTGAGACTTGGAGCAGTAGGAGATTAGGAGCCTGAAGTCACAACCTCCTATAGCCAGGCAGGACTCCAGTGGTGTGATAAGCACACCAACCCACCCACACAACTTTCAGCCTAAAATTTGTCCTGCCTAAAAGAAGTACAGGTACAAAGATGTGGCAGAAATGAGAGAATAGCCAACTAATGACTCGTCCAATATAAGACCCATTCCATGGGCAAAAACCAGTCAGAAACACTATTAAGGATACTACTCTGTTATGCTTGCAGACAGGGGCCTGGCATACCTGTCTTCTGAGAGGCTCCACCAATGGAAAGAGATACAGAGACTCACAGCCAAACATTAGACTTAGCTCAAGTAGTCTCTTGGAAACGTTGGGGGAAGGATTGAGGAACCTGGAGAGGACAGGAACTCCACAGGAAGACCAACAGAGTCAACTAATCTAGCCCCTTGAGGGCTCCTAGAGATTTAACCACCAACTAAAGAGCATACATGAGCTGTATGTACACCCAAACACACATACACATATTTAGCAGATGTGCAGCTTGGTCTTCATGCTGATCTCCCAACAACTGGAGTGGGGTCTATCACTGACTCTGTTACCTGCCTGTGGATCCTGTTCCTCTAACTGGGCTGCCTCGTCTGATCTCAGTGTAAGATGTACATAGTCCTACAGTGACTTGATTTTCCAGAGTGGGAGGGTTCCACATTCTCAGAAGACAAAAGGAAGGGACTATGTGAGAGGAGAGTGGGGGGGGGGGGATAATGATGTCTTGCAGATCATATCCTCCTAAGTAGATCCCTTCTAAGTCATCCCTTGTAGGAGAGACCAGGCCCAAGGATTCTCTGATCTCTTCCATGTAAGGATGTAACATGGCCTTCTGCAAATGAGAAAAAGGACTCTCACCAGAATCTTCCCATGCAACTAAGCCTCCCATCTCCAGCACTACAACTATGAGGAAGAGACTACTACTGGTGAGGCCTCAGCAGAAGGCAACTGCAGAGCTTTGTAAAGGTCATGGTGCCTCCATCACTTCCTTTTCCACAGTACTCAACTTAGCTTTATTTGGGACAAACTATGATTCATTATTAACACCTCCAAACTTAAAACAAGGATGGAAGGATCTCATGTTACTATTTCTACATAGAATCTTGTTTTGGCTTTTGACTTATTTATGTTTATGCTTATTGGTGTTTTGACTGCATGTATATCTGTGTGGGAGTGCCAAAATCCCTTGAGCTAGAGTTACAGACAGCTGTGAGCTGTTATGTGGGTGCTAGGAAGTGAACTCTGGTCCTCTGGAAGAGCAGCAAGTGTTCTTAACCAATAAAGCATCTATCCATCTATAGAATTTGTAAAGTGGGTTTTAAAATGGGTTTATTCTATTAGTGTGTCTGAAAAAATCTTTGCATAATTTTTTTAGCTATACTGGTATTTTATTAACAATTCTCAAAACCTTTATTTAGCACTTAAGTCTTTCAAAGGGATTTTATAAAAGCCAACTTTCCTTCTGAATCAGTAAATTCAGGTGAAGTGAAGCCAAGGTCTACAGATATGTCCATGCCATACTAAGCATGGCTATCACTCAGGAGAACTTCACAACAGGATTGCAAATATGGAAGTAGGAAAATTTGTGTTACCCTACTCATAGATAAAGCACTACAGACAAATAAGGAATGCTGGGAGCAGTAAAGTAGCTTTCCCCTGGATTGAACTTCTAAACTAGTTATACATATATACATATGGCTATCCAGAGGTTGACCATAAAGTCATACACACAAGTAACAGCAAGTGGACTGATCAGTTTATGTGTACATATTTACACACACACACACACACACATGCACACACAAATAGCAAAGAAAATGTGGCAATGATTTTGAGAGGAAGCAAGCGGAAGGTAAATGGGAGGTTCTTTAGGGAGACTGGATGGAGGAATGACATATTCCAATTGAAAGTAAAGACAGCAAATTCTTACAGCTGTTATTGTTGACAAGTGTCATGTTTGCACTGTCTCACTCACAAGCTATGTTAGTGGAGCTAAACTGGGTACAGTTCTTCAAATATTCTGACAGAAACAAACTGCTCACATCCTCCTCCATATTTACTCTGAGGAGTCTATCATTTGGTCTTTTTTTTAAATTTATTTTTTATTAGATATTTTCTTTATATACATTTCAAATGCTATCCCGAAAGTTCCCTATACCCTCCCTCCGCCCTGCTCCCCTACCCACCCACTCCTGCTTCTTGGCCCTGGCATTCCCCTGTACTGAGGCATATAAAGTTTGCAATACCAAGGGGCCTCTCTTCCCAGTGATGGCCGACTAGGCCATCTTTTGCTACATATGCAGCTAGAGATACGATTGTAAATTTATGTGCCATGACTTTATACATGACACCTGGAAAATAATTTTGCCTTCCTTAACTTTACCTGTCTCAATCTTTAAAATAGGGATTGAATTCATTACTAACACTGCTAAGACAGTTCCATTTCCTGCAAAGAGTGTTTTGTTATTTATAAAAGTGATCAGCATTTGAGCCTTATCTTTAGCTATAATGAAAATATTCAGATAACTTATTTAATAATCCCAATTTTAATAAACTATTAGTGGGAGTAATTGATAATACTCAGCATTACCAAATACATTCATAAGTAACACTTTCAGATAGAGAATTAGACACCCTGTTGTTTGTAAAATATGTTTCTTTGGATTTCTTATGTTTTATTGATATTAATTATATTTAGTGTCTGTTTCAAGTTTTAAAAGTTAGTTTACTCAATTGTGTGTGTGTGTGTGTGTAATAACTTGCATCTTGCATGTTGCAGTGCTTCAGTGAAAAACTAAGAATAACCATCAGGAGTAGGTTCTCCAATGTGAACTCTTGTGACACAGGCGTTGAATTTAAGTCTTCAGGCCTGCGACCAGCTTCAGTCATCAGCTGAGCCATTTCACAGGCTCAACTTTCTTCATTGTTTTTGAAACCAGAGAGCACTTTTTTTGACACAATGAGCTGAATCGCATATAAACTTTAAACTTTATTGTGAATATCTGAAATCTGTAGCTGTAAAAAAAATTTAGTAGAACTAGTCAAGTCCTCCAGAAATTCTTCTGAAATAGGCATGTGAAATTTCAATTTAGTCATTGATTTGTGATAGATAATTAAATATCTATCATCTTTCATATGGTTTCACAAGTCTAGATTTATAGAGAAAATTTATAAGTGGTTTATCCACCAATAAAGTTATCTGAAGATAGCTACTATTTGATACTTCCAGAATTTCTCAATTATACATAAACATGCTTGATATGTACACATACATACACATAGTTGTAACTATCTAATTGCAAACAATAGCATGTACAATAACCTAGTGTAAGTGAATTTTAATCTAGCAACATGGCTGCTTTCTAAACTGCAATTCAAACATCTCACACACCTTTAATCTTTCTGGCTTGAATACACACCTTTAGTACACTAATTGAGAGATAGACAAAGTAACAAATCAAGAAAGACTTGACAGAATGAGTCAGAGACAGGATATGTCCCACTTTCATTACAAGAGGCAGGAAAGGACTACTTAAAGCCCAGTGAGGGAAAGTATTCAGTTGTGTTGTGCTCAGTTCAGTTCAGTTCAGCATAGATCATTTCATAGAGGTCAAAGGCAGTCTTTAGAAGCAGAGCAATTCAGTCAGAAGCTGAGAGAAGCCAATTTGAACCAGTCAACATGGAGTGGAGTTTGTACAAGAATAGCTGAGTTGAACCAGCCTGCAAGAGTCCAGAAAAAGCTAGAAAGAGTGACTTTATTCAGCAGTAAGTCTCAGAGGCTGAAACATCTCAGGACTAGGTTAACAGAGATTGGAAGATGAAGCCTTCAATGACCAGGTTTGTAGATGATCAAATTCTAGAAGCTTCCAGACGTAGGCATGGTGATAGTTAGAAATGCTCTGGGCTCAGTCCAAGCCATGTGTTTGAAAAGCTTGGATATGGCTCTGATATCATCCCTTCCTTTACATTTACAATCTAAAAATGCCTAAAATGATAAATTGCCATGGGCCATATGATCAGAGATTTTTATTTAATAGTTTGGGACTATGTGATAAGCATGCATGCTCATAATTTTAAAGCAGATCTATCATGTATCACAGCCTGAGAATTATTGATATGTATCACTCAATAACTGAAATGACTGGCATAAATATATTTCCATGGGAGTGATTTCACTGACAATAATGCATGCATAACATGTCATAACAGATTTATTCATATTCCAATACCTTCCTCACTCGTCTCTAATTGTGATTATTCAGTTAATCATTCAGTTAACCATTCAGTTAACCAAGGATTCATATTCAATATTGATCCTGATCTATTTTCTAATCTTTATTAAAATGTTCTCTTATAAATGCCTCTTTTATAAGGTAACCCTCAGCTCTGGGACTTCAACTCAATTTCTTCTCAAATCCCTCAGCACTTCTCACTGGTATCACTCTCATTAACTCAAGTGCAGAAGTCTGCCCCGTAATTTCTTCAATAATAGTTTCAGGAGTCATTTTTCAAAATATGCTTTCCATTAAGGTCAGTAGGGAAGTCCATTTGCTGGGATGCTCAATGCTTGCTACAACTCCCTCCCACTCTGGCTCAACTCAGCATCCTCCTTAGCAATTCTTCATCTCAAAACATTGGGAAAATGTAAACAGCTTTTTCCCAGTCACTGGCTTATGCACATCCACAGGATTAGACCGGAAAGCACTCATAATTTTACTGTTTCTTCTCAGCTTTGGTCTGTAGCTCCACTCTTTATCATGCACACCCCAAATCTTTATACTGTACTTGCTAAAACAAATACAGAAAATGGACTTCCTGCAGCAAATATACTTTTTAAAATTGATTACAGATACATTTTTAATTAGAATAGTTTCATCACTTCTTCCTTTCCTTTTTTCTCCCACTAGCCCCCCCTTCTTCCTGTTTCCTCCTTCACTCTCAAATTGGTAGGTTCTTTCTCTTTAGTTATTATTGTTACTATATATATGTGTGTGTATATATATATATGTATATATATATGCACAAATATATGAATAAAACCTAGTGATCCATTTTTGCATTTTTGTTGTCTGTGTTTATAGTTTCAGGGCTTACCACTTTGTTTTGCTAACCAATAAGGATGCTAATACCTGGAACAGGCTAATACTCTTACTTGATTGGTTCATTGTAGTTTTTTTTTCCCCTATGGGCCGGATGCTCTGTGTTTCTCCTCTTCCCTACCCCTAGCCTCTCTGTGGATATTGTCGTTGTTTAAATCCTCTTTATGGAGCCATTTCTGGGAGAAACAGTCTCACAGAAGAGTTCCTGCTATTATACATCTTACATTTTTTCTATCCCACAGTGTGTCCATAGCCATAGATAAAGGAATTGTTCTGCAGATGTATCAGCTAGGGCTGGGGTTCCCATAATCATTTCTTTGTGCTCTCTGTCCCAGTTGTGGTTTTAAATAATGTTCTCCACTTGCTATAAAGAAAACTTTCTTTGATGAGGGGTGGTAGCTCATTTACCTGTGGGGGTAAAACTAAGATTTTCAATGTAGTAAGAATTTAGGCTGGTCTGGCAATGTGTTGGTAGTGTACTGTTTTCCAAGGTTCCTGACCTCACAAGCAATGGGAAGTTGCTAAGGATTCTAATGCCAGGCATGATTTTTCTTTTGTTGAGTGGGCCTTAAGTCCACTCATAGAGCTAGTTGTTGGTTTCCACCAACATGTGAGTGCCACTATTGCACTTGTAAGCATATCCTGTCATGCCGGCCATTGCTGTGGTGTATATTTGTCAGAGCTGGCTAGGACTATTCACTGCTTCTCTCCTTGAATAATACTTTCAGCTACGATGGAAGCAAGACTGCAAGATGGAAACTTTCGGGTTAAATCCACCTTGAATCACCTGAATCCTGTATCCTAAATGGACAGTGTTGTCAGCAATAAGATCTTACATCTTCAACCTCTGAGAGGCAACCAGGGGCATCAGGTTTAGTCATGTGTTTATTAGTTTCGAGTCATGTGGACTACCCTGAATAACAGTTTGAAAGGTTTGTCATCCCTAGAACAGGTTTGTTACTGTATAGTCATTGTTGACAGCACAAGTGGTATAACTTTATTTAAGATTTTGCATGTATGTTTACTTATATGCCTGGCATATGATTTTAGGTAAATATAAAATAGAATGCTTCCTTGAGGATTTATCAAACAGCTTTGGTGTTTGTTATCTGTCCTTCCCTCCTCTTTCTGTATTGACCTTCTTCTTCCTTCATTAATTGGAATCTCTGTTCTTTTTTTCTGCAGAAAATCTTAAATAACACAAACATAGTTCATATTTTTTCTATTAAATCTATCTTTAGATTTTTTTTCTTAAAAACAATAATCTATTGCTGTTAAAAACCATTGTACATACTAAAATTCTTTTTTACATTAATAGCATAGAAGACTCTATCAAGACATTTTTATAGGATATAGCTCTAAGATTGGAAACAGGAATAAAAAAGACAGCTTCTTGTATAGTACAAGAGATAACCAGCACTTCTGTAAAATTACATGATTCAGAACCACACTGAAAATGAGGTCTTAGTTTGACATTGGTTCCAGCAGATAGAAAGAGACTAGATGATTTCAAATGCAGGTTAAATTTATTACAAGTATGAATTTGCTCAGGATTTCTAAGACTATGATCAGATTATTTATTATTAATCAAGGTTATAGTAGCCTTCTTCCTTTCTCTATTTATAGCATTTCTACTTTAGTAAAAGTGGTTTTAATAGCTGATCTAAAATATGGGTTAAACAAAATTGTGACTTTTCATAAAATAAAAATTTTATAGGAAGTCTCTGAATTATGTGAGAGCACTTCCCATCTGCTTTACACCAATGTGTTCATAATGAAAGATCAGGGGTTCATAAAAATCACAACCTATGACAGGATGACATTAAAGTAATATAAACGAGTTGTAAGAAAACTAACATTTATTTATCAAACCGTTATGTTATAAAATATAATCTTATGAGAAATATAATGAATGGATAAATGATAATCTGTGCCTTGAAAAAAATCCTCATTTAGAAGGAAGGTGGTGAAATCGGAAATATCTACCTGAAATTACATTCCCTCACTGAATGAAAGAAGATCCAAAAGCATTTCAATAATGCACACAGTAGCCTGGAAAAGAGGAAGGAGTTGTGTGCAAATGACAGATGAAAGCAATGTGCTGAATAAAGCCAAAGGCATCATCTCATCGCCTCTCACTGCGGGGTGGCAGCAGTTTCAGCCATGGTACCTGTTTGAAGTAAAGTTTGAAAATTGTATTCAATATCGATAATAAAATGCTGCTGTAATTGCTATTTCATATTTAGTTTTCACTCAAGAACTGACTTAGTTTCGCAGAATATAGCATTTCCCTATACTATATCAGTTTTCATGCATAACCAGTTTTAGAGCTGAAAACCAAATTTCATGTATTTTTCAGAGCATTGGTCAGTTGACCAGCCTCTTGCCAGACTATATTTGCATAAAGTATCAAAGCACACACAGTCTAGTAGGGAAAGGCAGGGCAAACAGAACTAGGTTATAAAGTAAAAATGACTTCACACACAGGATTTTTCCTTCTGCTCAGGGATGTGTACTGGCAGTAAAATTTCCCTGATTAGCAACTTTACTGATCAGACCTTGGTTCCCCTTCTCTGGCCATGATTACTGCTCAGCCATCTTGGAAGCACTTACACACCACCTATTGTCATGGTGGTGTTAGCATATTAGTATAGTAGTATAAAGAACATTGTATAACCTTTGAGCATACCTGTTTTCATAAAATAATTTTCATCAACATTTACCTACTATATCAATACAAAGATAACACTACTGAGACATAAGTAAATTTACAAAATAAATCTTCATCTCATTTAAATTCAATATGCAAAGAACTGTCAATAATGCTGTTGGAACTCTATACCTAAATTAATTATTCTACTTCACACAGTGGATTACAATAGGCATTTCCCAAGTATATTTACACACTCTTGTAATAAAATTTTCTGAGATCATTTTCAAACTCTTGTGTCACTTGAAGGCTGAAGGTTCTCTGTAATTGTCATCCACTGATCCATCATGGGTTTCTTAATCTGAGCTGTGGTCCATTGTAGGTTTGTTAATCTGACATGTGGCCCATTGCAGGTATGTTGACTGAACCTGTAATCCACTGTAGGTGATCTGACTTACAGTTGCAAACCACAAAATCTCTAGATATTTCCTAAGATCTCATTTTGGAGCAAAATCTGATGTGATCTGGGACTATGTGTGCCACTTAATATGATTTTTCTATAGAAATTATTTATTTAGTTACAGTGTTCTGCATAAGGCATATTGGAGGTGATATATAATATATGGAATATTAAAAATCACTTTTTCCAAATCATGAAATATAGTAAATTTCTAGCTTGGAAGCTTTCCATGAGGGATTTGAAACCCTATACAAGTGCTTGTAAAAAATCTAAGTTTTATCTGGTAGATTGATGAGCATGTCGAGCTCTACACTGCATTTTCAACAATTTCAAATATCTATTTCAAACCAATTGACAGACTAACTTGTTATTAACAGAGGTTAAACATTATGATAGCTATCAATGGTATAAACAGAATTTATGTGTGACTCCGACATTCAATTAAGCCTCTGCAGACATTTATTTCTGACTCTTTGGCAACAGGACACCTCTAGGGCTGACCACTCTATTCCAAGTCTTCAACAAAGAAACAAATTATTTTTGCAAATAAAGTTTTCACAAAAGGCAACTGCCTAACTACAACGCTGTAATTACTAGCAGTTATGAAATATTGGCGATTTGGAATAACAGGAATACCAAGTTCTTGCTAATGAGCAAATACCTGCCAAGTTCCTTCTAAATTATAAAACGTGGGGTGCATTATAGGGAAGATACTAGGAAACGTGCTGCTTCGCTTCTTTGCCAATTTGTGTTCTGTGCATTCCTTTTTTTTTTTTTTTTTTTTTTTCTTTTTTAAAATCCTGTAGGGGACTGTGAGCATCTACTTCTGTGTTTGCTAGGCCCCAGCATAGTCTCACAGTCAGCTATTGAATGGATCACAGTGCCCCCAATGGAGGAGCTAGAGAAAGCACCCAAGGAACTAAAGGGATCTGCAACCCTATAGGTGGAACAACAATATGAACTAAGCAGTACCCTGGAGCTCTTGTCTCTAGCTGCATATGTATCAAAAGATGGACTACTAGGCCATCACTGGAAAGAGAGGCCCATTGGACTTGGAAACTTTATATGCCCCATTACAGGGGAACGCCAGGGCCAAAAGGGGGGAGTGGGTGGGTAGGGGTGTGGGGGGTGGGTATGGGAGACTTTTGGGATAGCATTGGAAATGTAAATGAGGAAAATACCTAATTAAAAAAAAAAAAAGAAAAAAAATCCTGTAGGGGGCTAAAATAGAACCTAAGTAGCAGTATGTTTAAGTAATTTTCAGACTTGAAAATTGAAAATACAATCTTGTACTTTTCAGTTGCTGAGATGAAATATTCTTTTCCTGAGAAAAACGTAGAGCCTAGAAATTGATCTATTGTGCGATGCTGTTATCTTATTGCTGCTATGATTTACGTTTCCACGTGTGCACAAGTGTGACTCGTTTCCTTTGTACTCTGGGATGCTTCCACTGGCGATTGTTCCTTAACAGACTTACTCTCTTTACAATTTGCTCATATTCTGGTTAAATCAACTTGCAAATTTTATACACAATCTCACATATATAATCTCAATGACAACATCAGAATATTATATTAGAGATGGAAAAAAAACCTTGGAAGTTCAGTATGCCAATACTGTAAATTTTTAAATGCGAAAACTATGCTTCTGAGATGTGATTTGATTTATTTACCTGGGCATTTGTTTACTGCAGAGCCTAAAGTGATTTCCAGCCCCTAAATGACACTCCAATTCTTCCAATATTCCATACTGCCATCAACTATGCTGTCCTGTGGAAAATGTTCTCCCCTCCTTTATGAATATTTGCAGTTTGGTTAAGAAGATAGAGTGTTGAGCTACGAGTGAAGGTAAGGGCACATTAGCCATGGGAGGGTTAGAAGTGGCCAACCATTAAGCTAAAAAGCATATTAAAAATAAGATAGTGTGTGTGTGTGTGTGTGTGTGTGTGTGTGTGTGTGTGTGTGTGTATGTATGTGTGTGTATGTGTGTATATGTATGTGTATGTGTGTGTGTGTGTGTGTGTATGTATGTGTGTGTATGTGTGTGTGTGTATGTATGTATGTGTGTGTGTGTGTGTATGTGTGTGTATGTGTGTGTGTTTCATCCACGGATCCAAGGGAAGCTAGGCAGGGCTGATAGCTTGGTCCACCGGAGTTCAAAGCTTGGTAGTAGGAATTACACATTATGAGGAAATGCTTTTGGTTTCTCTCCAACAAGTATAATATTGGCTATGGGTTTGTTGTATATAACTTTTCCTAAAGTCTCCAGAACTTTATTTTCATCACAAATGCCATTTTGGCAATGTCTTTTCAGCATCAACAAAAATGATTAGGTGGTTTCTGTACTTGGTCTACTTCTATGTTGTACTACTTTTGTTGATTTAGGTGTGTTTAAGCAACCTTCGGGGATGACACGATAATACATTACTTGGTTGTAATGTATACTCTTCTTAATTTGTTCCTGGATTTGGCTTGCAAGTACTTTGTTGAGAATGTTTGCATATGTTCATCAAATAAACTAATCTATCATTTTCAAAAAAAAAAAAAAAGAAGAAGATAGAGTGTGTGCTAAAGTGCTTATCTGGTAGGCAAGGGGGGTTGAGTTTGGATCTCTAGCACACAAGAAACAGTCAAATACAATGACACCTATCTGCTTCTTCTGCACTGAGGTATCAGTTACATCTACAGAGGCTGTTGAGAGGCCAGAGCAACTGCATCCATAATCCCAAAACTTAACTCGAAATATGAAGGGGGTAAAAGAGGAAGACATCTAATGTTGGCCTTTGGCCTCCCCATGCATATGCACGTAGGTACATAGGCACATAGGTACACATAAACATGTAACTATCTGCACAGCATACATGCGTACACACACAGTAATTATTATGCTTCATATTTTCTTGCAACACTATGCTGAATCACATATGTTACTCTCTATACAAAAAATAAAGGATTTGAAAAATTATTCCAAGTTTGTAAGATGTAGTCATTGTTTTCTGCATTAACATCTTTTAGCTTACAAAATGTTTTGGCATTTGACCTTTATATAAAGTGTTTTTTAATTAACATGAATACATATACAAGGAATCATTAAGTTATAACAACATAAAGAAGACAAATACTTTGTATGTCAACTCACTTAAGCATGTGCAGAATACATTCTTGAAGCACTTAATGCTTATAAATGATAAAAGTCAAAGTTACAGAAACTTCCCCGTTAAGGTGGCTACATGTAACGGCATTTTCACTTCACACTGGATCATAAATTAAGAAATAGGATTAAAACATGGAAACCCTAAGTAAATTTATGACGCATGTATAAAACAATATCGAATTTCCACTGTCCAAAAATGGAATTGAAAGAATGCAGCCATCAGGACTGTGACTTTGGAGAACACGGGCCACTGCTCATGCAATATCACAGCTCATGTGATATCAGCTTGTTATGATATAACATCATAGACAAGGTGTAAACTACCAGAATCAACATAGAGAACATGGATAAAGTTCAGAGTTGAAATCATAATATAAGTGAATACATTTAAAAGTGAATTAATGACATTAAACAAGCCAACACAAATCATAAGTAATATAGAGGAAATTAAAGCTAAGAATGAAATGTCAGCTGTTCATAAGATATTCATTCCTGACTCAGTCCATTATAGAGTGTAACTGGCTGTTTTGTATAAAGTCTCAAAAAATGTCTAAAGAACACTGAGAGTAATGCTTTAAATTTGGAATCATAATTATTAGAATTAAAGCTAGAATAGGTGGTATGGATAAAAACTAAGTAGAAGACATGTAAAGGAATATTGTGATTACAAAATATATTCACAGACCACTATAAAAGTATCAAAACAGAAACGCTTTATAATTCACCACATAGTAGGTACGTAATGAGTGTTCATTGCATAGAACCAAACAGGATTTTTGAAAAACAAACAAACAAAGGCTGTGCCTTTAGTGCGAGTATGTATCATTATTACTGAGGTAGGAGGATGCCCCCGTTGTTTGGAATAGTATGCACTCACCAGTATATTACAATTCACCAAACTATCATTCAGGCAAGAAGATAGAAAAAAGATGGCTAAGTGAAGTAGGACGACATTCCCATTGTTTGAAATTGTATGTACTCACTAATATATTACAACTTACCAAACTAACATCCAGCCAAAAAGATAAGAAAAAAAGATCGCTTAGAACACTGCAAGAGATACAATATTTCCACACAAGAATTCCCATTAAAAAAAAATTAATGGGCATTTCATCCAGATGAAGTATGAAATGAGGAAAAATTATAGCCAAAAGATTGTAAACTAACAAAACACATAGGTAAGAATATATAAATGTAAAATAATTATGTTTAAAATCTTTCTAAATTCCAAAATAATAACAATCTAATGGTAGCATATAAAATCGGATATGCAGTGACAACAGAGCAGTCAACATTAAGATGGAATGGTCATGCCCAATAAATTTGGATTTAATGGAAATTTTTATGACATCTGTAGGATACAATGAATTGCAAAATACATGGTCTATTGCTTCAATTGTCAGAAGACTAAAAATAAAAGAAAAAGGGGAAGACAGAAAGAAAAAAATATTAAAAAAAAACAAAATCTCTAAGTGACTCATATGACATAGAAAAGGGGGGAAAGGGAGAAAATAAAAATGGTAGGACCAAACACAAAAACAAACAGTTCTATAAATAAGTTCAAATACTTTGGCAACACACATGCCTATTGAATAGCATATGCATTTGCATTTTAAAATCAAGGTGTTTTCTAGGAACCACAAATATAGAGTATGTGGGCCTTTTCCTGTGGGGTCTCGGTTACCTTACTCAATATAATACATTTTGGTTCTATACTTATACCATGCAAATTTTACTATTTAATTTTTATTTAAGCTGAATAAAATTCTATTATGCGTGTGGTTTCATTCCAAAATCTGAAGATAAGTCCCTACTACATACTTTGAACAGTGTTTGGAAGAATCAAGCTGGAACTGACCTAAAGGCTTCCTTCCTGAGGACTGGCTTTCTTGGGACCAGAAGGTGCTATGCAATCAGCCAAGGGAGAAAAAAAAATCTATCAATATTCCTACCAAGCTGTGATGCTTACAAACCACAACAAGGACAAAGCATGCCAAAAAACCCTTAATGGAGCAATAACACATTTCTTGGCCAACAGCAATCTAATTGGACTTCTATGAAGGAATTCATGGTTGGTACTAACACCTAGCCAAATATCATGGCTAGTGTGGACATGGAAACTAGAGGAACAACTAGCACTGCCAGTTTTCCAAACCAGCATCATTCCTAACTGTGTTCTAAATACCTTATGCCAACAGACCAGAGTAGCTCTTGCTCCTCAACAAAGATATTTCATTTTGCAGAAGATTACCTTGCCTTCGGCTATTTTCCTCTTTGCCTCAAGTTTCTGGAATAATAATTATGTGACTCAGCTATATTTATAAATATCTAGGCCACCAGCCTTGGCTGTTCTCCCATAAGATCATACCTGAATATCCCATTCAATTATTCTAATCTGAGTTCTGCCACGTGGCAGGTTATCTCTGCTCAGGCTCCTGTTTCTGGGGACCCAATCTTCTGTGCCTGGCTCTATCCCAGAATCCTCTCTGCCTATCGGTTTCCCATCTTCTATTTCCTGCCTCAGATTTAGTTGACAGGTGTTGCATTCATTCAGTACAGACTTTCTCTGTATTACAGAAATTCACAACTAGCTGAGATATAGAGAAGAACTGGTCATGGCATGGCCAGCACCAATAGACACATCTACAATAAAATCTACATGCCCAAGAACATCACAGAAAAGGGGGCAGAAAGACTGTAAGAGCAAGAGGAAAAGGACATTGGCTTGGATTCAGTTCTCAGAAAAGCTGTACTCATGAAATCCCAATGTCATGATGCCCACACAAGTCCTATACAATGGCAGAACTTATAGACATGTCAACATAGTTTGGGGAAATCTCTGACTGTAGATAAAGATTTAAAGGTAAATAAGAGCTGTTGGAAGAGAAAGTATGCGTGTACTCAAGAGATGAGACCGATGATTGGTTACCCTATAAAAATAGTTAGCCTTAAAGGTGTATAACAGGAGAAAAGATAAATGGGCTCTGAATTTTATAATTATACATTTATGCATAGTATGCATTTAATGATAATATTTTGAAATACTGAACATGCATCAAAGCCGAAGAAGAGCTTGGAAGTTGTTGAACAAAGAGATATAATAGAGAGCTGAGGGATTATAGTAGGAGATTAAAAATGATCAAATTGTATAATATAATTTTAAGAAGCCAATTCTTTTCTAGATTTAATAAAAACTAAATAAAAAATAAATTCTGAGAATTTGAATCTGAACCAAAACCATCAACAACAAAATGATGAATGCTACCTTAAAAATCATGGTAGACAAAGGTTCAAAGAAAATGTAGACGCCTGTATCAAACCAAACATGGCAGTGTTAATGTCAACTATGAGTCAGCTGAGATGAAAGCCAGGCGTTGCACAAAACTCACATAACTAATAACACAAATAACTGGTTGATATGCTTTTCCTCTTAGAAAACCATTCCTCCCATTCTCAGCACTCCTTTGTTCTTGCGCGCGCTCGACTGGCCAGGAAGAATGACGCTGCAACAGGATCCTTCTGCACACGTTTATTGGGACGAGCCCAGAACTGGTGCTGCTTTTATAGGCCTAGGAGGGGCGTGTCTCACACCCGGATTGGTTATGCACTAAGCCTCATTTGCATGTTCCTCATCTGATTGGCTACTCTCTCTCAGTACCTTACAGAACCTCATTATCATACCTCATTTGCATGTCTCACATCTGATTGGTTATACTCTCAGTACCTTACAGAACCTCATTATCATGCCTGGGCCAGGCAGTGTCTTTGCAAAAAACTTTACTGCATATGTACACATTGGTTGTTTGTCCAATCTTATGCGTGGTGGCCAGCAGTAGTCAGTGCCACTCAGCAACGGCACATGTGGCTTCCCACACTTTGTTGTCTGTGGTTATTTGTGTAGGACTGAGGCCCCCTGGTCTTCTCGCTGTCCACACTAGCATGCCTGTTGTCATTGTCCTTGTTCATCTCATGATTAGGCAGTCATGTTGGTGAGACTTAGGGGTATAACTGCTGACATCCCTAATAGATATAGTCTCATAGCATACTCTTATTCCCTGGATCTTAAATTTCTCATGTTCTCTCTTCCAAAAAGAAGGTTGCTAAAGAGTAAAATGAAGAGCGAAATGATGTAATTATACTCTAATCTCAAAAACTAAAAAGAAATACTCATGGAAGCTGTGCTCATGAAATCCCAATGGCATGGATTCAGGAAACCCAGGAGGTGGTTCACATGGATTAAGAGGACTGGCTGCTCTTCCAGAAAACCTGGGTTAAATTCCCAGCACACATATGGTAGCTAACAAAGCCTAACTCCTCTTCCATGGGATCCAACACTCTCTTATGGACTCTTTGGATATCAGTCATAAATGTGGTGCACAGACATACATGCAAACTGAGCACCTATACACATAAAATAATAAGTGTTATATATTTAAATTAACTTTTTATACATTTCAAATAACAGCAAATATAGTAATCTTCATAAAAGAAACGGAAATAGTAATTCCAGAGGTGGACAAATAAAGGATAAACCGGGACTAAAATGTTCTGGAAAACTAGTCAGAGATATTTGAATGTTGTATTATAAAATGATACAAAGGTAATATGCAACAGGGTCAAACTAAACATGAAAACTGTATGATTACCAGACTCAAGAGCATATTTGAGGAAAACACTGCTTGCACAATGAAGAACACTGGACATAATTCTTATTAGCCTTGTTGTGGTAAAATTTGAGCAACCCATTAGGAAATAATCAGTGAATAAAAAAATGGCAACTATTAAAATACCCAGTGAAAAATATCAAGTGAACAACCAGTAATGATCGGAAGAGAAATAATGAAAGAATTCATGAGGCACATTTGCTTACTCGTCAGCTTTAAAGGCACTCTAGGTACCAAATGCCAGGAAGAGAAAACCTAGAGAAAGCTTCTGTGGACAGAGGAGGATACCGAGGCTACGCCTCCTGAGCAACTTGAAGCATCTAAAAAGCTTTAGGCTGCTTCTCTCTTGGCCCTGACATTCTAAAACTGCTCTGTACATTCTGCAAAGAAAGAAGTCACTTTCACAGGGAGCATCATGATACAGGATACACAGTAGTAAAATCCAGACTAATCCTGCTAGAGTTGGAACAGGCAAACATTTTCCTGAATAATCAGAAAAGGCACATGTATGGCCATTGAAATGAAATGTGATATACACGTTCATTAGAAAATAGTTATGTGTGTATTATAATATATGTGTGTGCCACACATGAATCATACATATCTATGTCATTGTTATCATTATTAACAAAGTAAGCAAGATGTAGCATCATAGAGAAAAACCTAGTGATTTTCTTTTTTTTTTTTTTTTTTTTTTTGTTGTTGTTGTTGTTTTTCGAGACAGGGTTTCTCTTTATAGCCTTGGCTGTTCTGGAACTCACTCTGTCGTTGACCAGGCTGGCCTCGAACTCAGAAATCTGCCTGCCTCTGCCTCTGAGTGCTGGGATTAAATGTGTTTACCACCATGCCCGGTCCTAGTGATAGATTTAAGTGCTTATACCTACCATATCCTGTGTGAAAGTATGATAGCAATAACAAATATTTATGTCGAAATCATATTGGATGATACAGTATCCCTCACAAGAGTTGAATAGAAGGTGAATTGAAGCATTTTACACAGGATGTCTACTACATTTATACTGCGTAATATCTTTTTTAAAAATCAGAGAATGATACAGCAGAATGGAAAGCCTGATAAGGCTGAATAATGGCTGTTTATTTTGTAATATTTTTCTCTCCGTTTTTGTACTTGGAATATTTCTTTCAAAATGGGCATTCACATAGCAGTATCTGAAAGCTTGCCTATGGGAACACACTGAAAATAATGGCTTACTGCTATTAGAGGGTGAAGGGCTAATAACATTGGACAGCTCCATGAATTCCAGTTCCGGCGGACAATGAGATCTCTCTCTCTGAAAGGCAGTATTATTTTTCCCAGTTTCACTTTCACACATTATCCGCACAGCGATTTTCAGATTGCACAGAACTCTGGCTTACTAGCCTTGTTTCCAAGTATTCACAGCTTTACAGGCCCTTCATTATTTAATTTTCTAGAGAATCAAGACTTTCTCTGGGAAAACACATCTCAGCTGATTTCAAAGCTGCTTCTTCCGTCTATCACATACTGGTAGGAAGAACAAGGATATGATGTTTCACTGATTTGAGTTCTATTATTAGTCCTGGTGATCAGTAAAATTTTTATTTGCTTGCTTTGTTTAATTAGCAAGAGAGGGATATGCAGAAAATAATGATGTAAAAGAAGAAAAACTTTACCCTGATTTCCTATATGTGAATATCAAGAGGCAGAAAGTAGACTTTGAGCAAGGTTTTAACTCAAGAATATGACCTAAGCATGACATTCGTTTTAGTTCAACCTTGAATGGAATAAATATTCACACCACTTGGGAAAAATGTTAACTCTCACATTTCTTTCCAATAAATTAGCTCTAGAAAAAATCAATTGCATGCATAAAATTTCATTTTAAAAATCATAGCATGAGTGTTTTGTCAAATTCTCCTGTGTAGTTACTTATAGGACTGAATCACTCCGGAAGTGGAAACAGCTAGTTCCATTGTTCCAAACTGTGTACAGTGCTGTGACTTTCTGTACAGTGTGAAATGCTACCCTACTATCAACAAGTTGCCACTTTAAGCCAATTAGTGTATGGTATATTGTATCTGGTATATGGAAAACTGAATAGGGTATATAATGTGTGTTTTCTAGTGGATAGTGCACAGTAGTGGTGTGTGGTGTTTGGTACAGTGTGAGGTATGTGGTATGAGATATACACTACATGGTATGCAGTGTACTCTCTATAATGACTATCGCTTTTGGTGCACATAATCTTGAAAAAGAAGATACAAATTTTTGTCCTTTGAAAAACATACACAAGAAAAAATGATGTGGAAGTTGTTAAATAGTCTGTCTGATATGAAATCATTCATCAAACATTTTAAATTAGGTGTCATACTTCAGAGAAAACATTTTTCAATATATGTACAATTATTACCAACAAAAGACTTCAGTGTTGAATGATGAACTTATACGTGATCTATCTTTCCAAATTTAACTATCACAAAACTGCTATTTCAATAATTAATCAGAAAGAACTTTTTTTTTTTTTTTTTTTTTTGTTATTTCTTTATACTTTTTTTTTTTTTTCCATTTTTTATTAGGTATTTTGCTCATTTACATTTGCAATGCTATACCAAAAGTCCCCCATAGCCACCCACCCCCTCTCCCCTACCCACCCACTCCCCTTTTATGGCCCTGGCGTTCCCCTGTACTGGGGCATATAAAGTTTGCGTGTCCAATGGGCCTCTCTTTCCAGTGATGGCCGACTAGGCCATCTTTTGATGCATATGCAGCTAGAGTCAAGAACTCCGGGATACTGGTTAGTTCATAATGTTGTTCCACCTATAGGGTTGCAGATCCCTTTAGCTTCTTTGGTACTTTCTCTAGCTCCTTCATTGGGGGCCATGTGATCCATCCAATAGCCGACTGTGAGCCTCCACTTCTATGTTTGCTAGGCCCAGGCATACTCTGACAAGAGACAGCTATATCAGGGTCCTTTCAGCATAATCTTGCTAGTGTATGCAATGGTGTCAGCATTTGGAAGCTGATTATGGGATGGATCCCCGGATATGGTAGTGTCTACATGGTCCATCCTTTTATCTCAACTCCAAACTTTGTCTCTGTAACTCCTTCCAAGGGTGTTTTGCTCCCACTTCTAAGGAGGGGCATAGTGTTCACACTTCAGTCTTCATTTTTCTTGAGTTTCATGTGTTTAGGAAATTGTATCTTATATCTTGGGTATCTTAGGTTTTGGGCTAATATCCACTTATCAGTGAGTACATATTGTGTGAGTTCCTTTGTGAATGTGTTACCTCACTCAGGATGATGCCCTCCAGGTCCATCCATTTGGCCAGGAATTTCATAAATTCATTCTTTTTAATAGCTGAGTAGTACTCCATTGTGTAGATGTACCACATCTTCTGTATCCATTCCTCTGTTGAGGGGCATCTGGGTTCCTTCCAGCTTCTGGCTATTATAAATAAGGCTGCTATGAACATAGTGGAGCATGTGTCCTTCTTACCAGTTGGGGCATCTTCTGGATATATGCCCAGGAGAGGTATTGCTGGATCCTCCGGTAGTACTATATCCAGTTTTCTGAGGAACCGCCAGACTGATCTCCAGAGTGGTTGTACAAGCCTGCAATCCCACCAACAATGGAGGAGTGTTCCTCTTTCTCCACATCCACGCCAGCATCTGCTGTCACCTGAATTTTTGATCTTAGCCATTCTGACTGGTGTGAGGTGGAATCTCAGGGTTGTTTTGATTTGCATTTCCCTGATGATTAAGGATGTTGAGCATTTTTTCAGGTGCTTCTCTGCCATTCGGTATTCCTCAGGTGAGAATTCTTTGTTCAGTTCTGAGCCCCATTTTTTAATGGGGTTATTTGATTTTCTGAAGTCCACCTTCTTGAGTTCTTTATATATGTTGGATATTAGTCCCCTATCTGATTTAGGATAGGTAAAGATCCTTTCCCAATCTGTTGGTGGTCTTTTTGTCCTATTGACGGTGTCTTTTGCCTTGCAGAAACTTTGGAGTTTCATTAGGTCCCATTTGTCAATTCTCGATCTTACAGAGCAAGCCATTGCTGTTCTGTTCAGGAATCTTTCCCCTGTACCCATATCTTCAAGGCTTTTCCCCACTTTCTCCTCTATAAGTTTCAGTGTCTCTGGTTTTATGTGAAGTTCCTTGATCCACTTAGATTTGACCTTAGTGCAAGGAGATAAGTATGGATCGATTCGCATTCTTCTACATGATAACAACCAGTTGTGCCAGCACCAATTGTTGAAAATGCTGTCTTTCTTCCACTGGATGGTTTTAGCTCCCTTGTCGAAGATCAAGTGACCATAGGTGTGTGGGTTCATTTCTGGGTCTTCAATTCTATTCCATTGGTCTACTTGTCTGTCTCTATACCAGTACCATGCAGTTTTTATCACAATTGCCCTGTAGTAAAGCTTTAGGTCAGGCATGGTGATTCCACCAGAGGTTCTTTTATCCTTGAGAAGAGTTTTTGCTATCCTAGGTTTTTTGTTATTCCAGATGAATTTGCAAATTGCTCCTTCTAATTTGTTGAAGAATTGAGTTGGAATTTTGATGGGGATTGCATTGAATCTGTAAATTGCTTTTGGCAAGATAGCCATTTTTACAATGTTGATCCTGCCAATCCATGAGCATGGGAGATCTTTCCATCTTCTGAGATCTTCTTTAATTTCTTTCTTCAGAGACTTGAAGTTTTTATCATACAGATCTTTTACTTCCTTAGTTAGAGTCACGCCGAGATATTTTATATTATTTGTGACTATTGAGAACGGTGTTGTTTCCCTAATTTCTTTCTCAGCCTGTTTATTCTTTGTGTAGAGAAAGGCCATTGACTTGTTTGAGTTAATTTTATATCCAGCTACTTCACCAAAGCTGTTTATCAGGTTTAGGAGTTCTCTGGTGGAATTTTTAGGGTCACTTATATATACTATCATATCATCTGCAAAAAGTGATATTTTGACTTCCTCTTTTCCAATTTGTATCCCCTTGATCTCCTTTTGTTGTCGAATTGCTCTGGCTAATACTTCAAGTACTATGTTGAAAAGGTAGGGAGAAAGTGGGCAGCCTTGTCTAGTCCCTGATTTTAGTGGGATTGCTTCCAGCTTCTCTCCATTTACTTTGATGTTGGCTACTGGTTTGCTGTAGATTGCTTTTATCATGTTTAGGTATGGGCCTTGAATTCCTGATCTTTCCAAAACTTTTATCATGAATGGGTGTTGGATCTTGTCAAATGCTTTTTCTGCATCTAACGAGATGATCATGTGGTTTTTGTCTTTGAGTTTGTTTATATAATGGATTACATTGATGGATTTTCGTATATTAAACCATCCCTGCATCCCTGGAATAAAACCTACTTGGTCAGGATGGATGATTGCTTTAATGTGTTCTTGGATTCGGTTAGCGAGAATTTTATTGAGGATTTTTGCATCGATATTCATAAGAGAAATTGGTCTAAAGTTCTCTATCTTTGTTGGATCTTTCTGTGGTTTAGGTATCAGAGTAATAGTGGCTTCATAAAATGAGTTGGGTAGAGTACCTTCTACTTCTATCTTGTGAAATAGTTTGTGCAGAACTGGAATTAGATCTTCTTTGAAGGTCTGATAGAACTCTGCACTAAACCCATCTGGTCCTGGGCTTTTTTTGGTTGGGAGACTATTAATAACTGCTTCTATTTCTTTAGGGGATATGGGACTGTTTAGAAGGTCAACTTGATCCTGATTCAACTTTGGTACCTGGTATCTGTCCAGAAATTTGTCCATTTCGTCCAGGTTTTCCAGTTTTGTTGAGTATAAGCTTTTGTAGAAGGATCTGATGGTGTTTTGGATTTCTTCAGGATCTGTTGTTATGTCTCCCTTTTCATTTCTGATTTTGTTGATTAGGATTTTGTCCCTTTGCCCTCTAGTGAGTCTAGCTAAGGGTTTATCTATCTTGTTGATTTTCTCAAAGAACCAACTCCTCGTTTGGTTAATTCTTTGAATAGTTCTTCTTGTTTCCACTTGGTTAATTTCACCCCTGAGTTTGATTATTTCCTGCCGTCTACTCCTCTTGGGTGAATTTGCTTCCTTTTTTTCTAGAGCTTTTAGATGTGTTGTCAAGCTGCTAGTATGTGCTCTCTCCCGTTTCTTCTTGGAGGTACTCAGAGCTATGAGTTTCCCTCTTAGAAATGCTTTCATTGTGTCCCAAAGGTTTGGGTACGTTGTGGCTTCATTTTCATTAAACTCTAAAAAGTCTTTAATTTCTTTCTTTATTCCTTCCTTGACCAAGGTATCATTGAGAAGAGTGTTGTTCAGTTTCCACGTGAATGTTGGCTTTCCATTCTTAATGTTGTTATTGAAGATCAGTCTTAGGCCATGGTGGTCTGATAGGATACATGGGACAATTTCAATATTTTTGTATCTGTTGAGGCTTATTTTGTGACCAATTATATGGTCAATTTTGGAGCAGGTCCCGTGAGGTGCTGAGAAGAAGGTATATCCTTTTGTTTTAGGATTAAATATTCTGTAGATATCTGTCAGGTCCATTTGTTTCATAACTTCTGTTAGTTTCACTGTGTCCCTGTTTAGTTTCTGTTTCCACGATCTGTCCATTGATGAAAGTGGTGTGTTGAGGTCTCCCACTATTATTGTGTGAGGTGCAATGTGTGCTTTGAGCTTTACTAAAGTGTCTTTAATGAATGTGGCTGCCCTTGCATTTGGAGCGTAGATATTCAGAATTGAGAGTTCCTCTTGGAGGATTTTACCTTTGATGAGTATGAAGTGTCCCTCCTTGTCTTTTTTGATAACTTTGGGTTGGAAGTCGATTTTATCCGATATTAGAATGGCTACTCCAGCCTGTTTCTTCAGACCATTTGCTTGGAAAATTGTTTTCCAGCCTTTCACTCTGAGGTAGTGTCTGTCTTTTTCCCTGAGATGGGTTTCCTGTAAGCAGCAGAATGTTGGGTCCTGTTTGTGTAGCCAGTCTGTTAGTCTATGTCTTTTTATTGGGGAATTGAGTCCATTGATATTAAGAGATATTAAGGAAAGGTAATTGTTGCTTCCTGTTATTTTTGTTGTTAAAGTTGGCATTCTGTTCTTGTGGTTGTCTTCTTTTAGGTTTGTTGATGGATTATCTTCTTGTTTTTTCTAGGGCGTGGTTCCCGTCCTTGTATTGTTTTTTTTCTGTTATTATCCTTTGAAGGGCTGGATTCGTGGAGAGATAATGGGTGAATTTAGTTTTGTCGTGGAATACTTTGGTTTCTCCATCTATGGTAATTGAGAGTTTGGCTGGGTATAGTAGCCTGGGCTGGCATTTATGTTCTCTTAGTGTCTGTATAACATCTGACCAGGCTCTTCTGGCTTTCATAGTCTCTGGTGAAAAATCTGGTGTAATTCTGATAGGCTTGCCTTTATATGTTACTTGACCTTTTTCCCTTACTGCTTTTAGTATTCTATCTTTATTTAGTGCATTTGGTGTTCTGATTATTATGTGTCGGGAGGAATTTCTTTTCTGGTCCAGTCTATTTGGAGTTCTGTAGGCTTCTTGTATGTTCATGGGCATCTCTTTCTTTAGATTTGGGAAGTTTTCTTCAATAATTTTGTTGAAGATGTTTGCTGGTCCTTTGAGTTGAAAATCTTCATTCTCATCCACTCCTATTATCCGTAGGTTTGGTCTTCTCATTGTGTCCTGGATTTCCTGGATGTTTTGAGTTAGGATCTTTTTGCATTTTCCATTTTCTTTGATTGTTGTGCCGATGTTCTCTATGGAGTCTTCTGCACCTGAGATTCTCTCTTCCATCTCTTGTATTCTGTTGCTGATGCTGGCATCTATGGTTCCAGATTTCTTTCTTAGGGTTTCTATCTCCAGCGTCGCCTCACTTTGGGTTTTCTTTATTGTGTCTACTTCCCTTTTTAGGTCTAGTATGGTTTTGTTCATTTCCATCACCTGTTTGGATGTGTTTTCCTGTTTTTCTATAAGGACTTCTACCTGTTTGGTTGTGTTTTCCTGTTTTTCTTTAAGGACTTGTAACTCTTTAGCAGTGTTTTCCTGTTTTTCTTTAAGGACTTGTAACTCTTTAGCAGTGTTCTCCTGTATTTCTTTAAGTGAGTTGTTGAATTCCTTCTTTATGTCCTCTACCATCATCATGAGATATGCTTTTAAATCCAGGTCTACCTTTTCAGGTGTGTTAGGGTGTCCTGGATTGGGCGAAGTGGGCGTTCTGGGTTCTGATGATGGTGAGTGGTCCTGGCTTCTGTTAGTAGGATTCTTACGTTTACCTTTCGCCATCTGGCAATCTCTGGAGTTAGTTGTTATAGTTGTCTTTGTTAAAAGATTGTTCCTCTGTTGATTTTGTTACCCTCTATCAGCAGGCGTGGGAGACAAGCTCTCTTCTCTGAGTTTCAGTGGTCAGAGCAGTCTCTGTAGGCAAGCTCTCCTCTCTCAGGGAAGGTGTACAGTTATCTGGTGTTTGGACCTCCTCCTGGCTGAAGGTGAAGGCCCAAAACAGGATCTTTCCCAGAAGCTGTGTTGCTTTGGCCAGGAAGGTGGCCAGTTGTCTGGAGTCGAAGATGTCGCAGCCTCAGAAGCTCTGTGGCTCTTGCCGGGAAGGTGGCTGGTTGTCTGGAGCTGAGGATGGTGCCGCCCCAGAATCTCTGCGACTCTCTCGCCCGTCCCAGAAACGGCTGGCACTCTGTATTCCACACGGTCACCCGTGCAGCCTGCCCTCCGCGGAGTCCCGGAGCCAAGAAGGCTCCCGCCGGCGCCTGTGCCACAAACCTCTCAGGCCAGGCAGACCCCGTGCTCTCACCAGGAAGGTGGCCGGCTGTCTGGAGCTAAAGATGGCGCCGCCCAGAAGCTCTGCGACTCTCTCGCCCGTCCCAGAAACAGCTGGCACTCTGTATTCCACACGGTCACCCGTGCAGCCTGCCCTCCGCGGAGTCCCGGAGCCAAGAAGGCTCCCGCCGGCGCCTGTGCCACAAACCTCTCAGGCCAGGCAGACCCCCGTGCTCTCACCAGGAAGGTGGCCGGCTGTCTGGAGCTGAAGATGGCGCCGCCCAGAAGCTCTGCGACTCTCTCGCCCGTCCCAGAAACAGCTGGCACTCTGTATTCCACACGGTCACCCGTGCAGCCTGCCCTCCGCGGAGTCCCGGAGCCAAGAAGGCTCCCGCCGGCGCCTGTGCCACAAACCTCTCAGGCCAGGCAGACCCCCGTGCTCTCACCAGGAAGGTGGCCGGCTGTCTAGAGCTGAAGATGGCGCCGCCCAGAAGCTCTGCGACTCTCTCGCCCGTCCCAGAAACAGCTGGCACTCTGTATTCCACACGGTCACCCGTGCAGCCTGCCCTCCGCGGAGTCCCGGAGCCAAGAAGGCTCCCGCCGGCGCCTGTGCCACAAACCTCTCAGGCCAGGCAGACCCCGTGCTCTCACCAGGAAGGTGGCCGGCTGTCTGGAGCTAAAGATGGCGCCGCCCAGAAGCTCTGCGACTCTCTCGCCCGTCCCAGAAACAGCTGGCACTCTGTATTCCACACGGTCACCCGTGCAGCCTGCCCTCCGCGGAGTCCCGGAGCCAAGAAGGCTCCCGCCGGCGCCTGTGCCACAAACCTCTCAGGCCAGGCAGACCCCCGTGCTCTCCTATCAGAAAGAACTTATTCATCCATTCATTCTTCTTTTTTTACTTCATTGTCACTAGGCTATTCTAGACATTATCAGCAAACTTGCTCTACCCACTACATTCTGTGAGCTCCCCTACATGTAAGTAGAAAACACATTTTACAAATTTAAGGATCGATTCAACACATTTGAAAATAAATAATTTGTTTTAACATCCAATCTTTCCTTCCAAATAAACTTGAAAAAATTGTTCCATTTAGCTCCTTTTTAATCTCTATTCTAATAGTTCTGGAACCATAAGCCCATTAACGTCCACTTACTCCAAGGTGAGAGGATAGTTCTTGAATGAAATTAGCCATCAACTGATGCAGCCCAGTTCTCATGGGGCCACCTTCCTTACTATGTGTTCATTCATTCATTGGTACAGTTATGTAATACTCACTGTATAGTTTTTGCTAAGTGGGGTCTCTATATACTCCTGTCTGTACTGTATCTCTTACATTGACCAGGATGACTTCAAATTCACAAAGCTCTACCTGTCTCTGCCTCCCAACTGCTGGAATTAAAGTTCTGTATCACCACATCTCTCAGAAAATTCCACTGTTCACACCTACAGAAAGTGTACAATAATAGTGGTCATATAGACAGAAAGTCCCCCCAAAACATGGAAAACATGTCAATTGACCCAAAAGGATATAGATGATTTGAAAGACATCTATAGTTACTAGGGTGATCTGCAAATATCTAAACATTCATTTAGATAAGACTTGATAACAAGATATATATATTTCGCTAAAGATAGAAAGGTAGCAGAAGAGGGTACAATTCCAGAGAAAGTGAAGAAGAGTCTGTTTTGTAAATAGATATATGCATTGAAGCCACAGCATACAACTGAAAAGAGAAAAGAAACAAGTATACAAGGCTTGCTATATTATGCTGATGAGAACATGCTCATGAGAATGCTACCACTTTAACAATGAATATTGTTACATTTTAAACATAATGGGAAAGAGTAGGTCACAGTTTTCCCCAATCATATACTAATGAAATATCTCAGCATGGCAAGTTTGACTAGTGCCATGTGGATTTCTCCCTGGTTCCCAACACTCTTTGTTCTTTGTGATTGAGAAACTGTATGCTGTGTTGTTCTTAAACTGGCCGGCCTGAGACTCAGTCCTATGACACAGCCACTTGAAATTGATGTGCGAGTCTACAAGTGTGGTGGTTTACATAAAACCTCTCATTTTCACAAAGAGGAAGATGACAAAATAGGGGGACAATGAGGGTGATCTACTGAAATTAATGATTGCTATTCTTCCACAACATAATACATAGCTTTAGGGAGAAAAGGGAGTTGTAGTGTTTTGAAAAGAATATTCTTTTTGATAACTATTAATTTCTACACTAAATACGGTGATATATTGGCATAATGATATTTGATTTGAATTTTAATTGAGCTATTATGGCTTTTCCTAGAAATTTTTGAAATACACATATTTTAATATTTTAAATATAGCATACTCTTTTCCTTTATGAACTTTTAAAATTATTTGAGTCCAAAATCTTGTATTTATTACTTTAATTATTTGTCATATGTTTTTTTATAGTTGGTATATTTTCCTCACCCATTGACATATTTATTAAATTGTTTAATTCTAAAATAGAGAACCAAAGAAATCACACAAAATTAATGACAAAATATCTAGGAAAAATGAGATTATTACCAGATGGTTTATTTACATATACCAAAAGAATAGTTTTGGAGTCCTTTAGACATAAGCAAACATGGTCAGCATTATCTTTTGTAGTCATAACATTTCTATGAATAGGTGCTCTTCTGTGTGCTTCATAGCAAACAAATGTTAACCTACAGTGATTTATGTAACACAGAACCAACATCTTTTCTCCCTGAGGTCTCTGAATACAGGTTGGCCTCTATATCTCTTCAGGTGGTCACTGCAGAAATGAGTTTCTCATTTCTTGACAACAGTTTGCCCTGGTATTGTTAAAACTCTGAAAGGTTGAGCACGATTTCCTCTTCACCAGATCATTCTAATCAAACCTTGCAAAGACCACACATCCCTCCCTTTGGACCCAGGAGTTTATGACTACATAGGGAGGATCTATCACTCAAAATTTTGCACAGGTTAGATAATTCCAGAAATTTGAACTTTAAAATCTTCATATGAAACTCTTAGAAATTCCAATTTTTGAAAATAAGTATATGGAATCAGATACAATTGATTCTCTACTATATTTTTAAAAAATAAATCATGTAAAGAATAAAATCAATGTGTAAAGTACAAGCTGAATAAATTAAGCAGTCATGGATGGCTAGGGCACTATTCGTCTGTGATGAAGGAAAGAGCCAGAGATGAGAGAAACATTTAATCAAACTACTCATTCTGGAAGAATAAACTATTTGGCAATGTTTCACACACACACATACACACACACACACACACACACACAGACACACACACACACACACGTGCACACACAGACACACATGCACACACAGACACACACATACAAACATACACACTCACATGCTCACATGCTCATACAGAAACACAAACACACAAACACACACATCATTCACACACACAAACACATACTCATACACATACAAACACACACACATACACACACACAAACACATACACACACACACACACACACACACACACACACACACACACACACACACAATGATTTAATAGTCAATGGCCCTAAGAACCAAACAAACACTAGATAATTCAGACTTTAGACACAAATGATTTGGATGCAAATGTGCTCAAGCAAATCTTTGACATGCTAGTTAAAAAGCAGCCAGATAGGATCCATCCCTAAGTGCAGGTAAAGCTCCTTTTGAACCCTGGATCCTGTAACCCACCTGTGAAAAGTGCAAACCCCAAGGACAAATAGAAGACAATAGCAGGCATAGTGGGCCTTGTTCTAAATGAGAGAGCTCACACTGGTGGCTGAGAGATCCCAGATCATTAGGACTGTGTGGCATGCAATTCTAGCTCAGGAATACAATTTAATAATGAAGACTGGAAAGCAGACTGTATCTAGCCCATTTTAAATTAACTTGCTAAAACTCCAAATTCCAGCAACTGCTACCATAGGTTCAGAGCTTCCTAAAATATCAACAGTTGAGACAACATTCTTTCCAGCAAGACAACACTAACTGATGGTATGTTTTTGTTGTTGTTGTTGTTGTTTTGTTTTGTTTTGTTTTGTTTTTGTTTTTGTTTTAGTTTTAGTTTTTATTTTTGGTTGTTCTTGTTTAATTGCTTCTTTTAAAAAGACATTTTCTTTATTACATTTCAAATATTATCCCCTTTCCTGGTTTTCCCTCTGAAAACCCCCTATCCCACCCCACCCCCACCCCCATGCTCACCAACCCACCCACTCTTTCCCTGTCCTGGCCCAGTCTGTTTTTTATTGTTTCCTTTTAGGTCCTAGTTTTCTTCATTAGGTTGTGATGATTCTATCTCTCTGAACTTCCTACTGCACTGTCTATAATCTTTCTCTCACCTTTAATGCATACACTTTCCTTTTAATTACTATTTGGTTTTTCATTTCCCCTTTCACTCATTCTTTCTCCTTTAGACGTCTAATTCTGATCACCTGTACCATTAAGAAACCTTAAACTCCATTTATTCTAACAATGCCTCAGCTTTTATGCTTCATGACTCTCTTAGGAATAACTGAAGTACCCAATTGTCTTTTACACATTTTAGTAAAGAGTTGATTTTCAAATCTTTGTTTCTATTACTGCTATTCACCTCTCCCCTCTGAATAGTAGCAGGCAACATAAGTCCAAATGAATACAACACAATAAGAATGTACAAAGAAGTTACAACAAACAAAAATAACAGAAAAATAAAAGGTAACAATTGAGAGACACATCTACTCTAAAATATCTGCAAATCATTACATATAAGCACAAAAAAATTAGAAAGCAATCCTATATGCCCCCCAAAAAGAAAAAAATTGTGGAAATTCTACCAAAAATGTTTAAAATCCTACTTTTGCAATTTTTAAAGACTTTTAAAAGTCAATCAAACAATAAAATAAGGGCCTCAATTAAAGACCTAGATAAAGTCAGCAATATGAATGAAAAGCTGAGGAAATTGTAGAATGATTAAATAGTATGCATGTAAATTAAGTAAAATAATTTAGATTCTGAAAATAGAACAAACAGAAATATGAGGAATTGTTAACCACCAAATAATAACTAAAGAGAATAACATCACCAATGGGATAACTGAAATAGAATAAACAATATCTAAAAATGGAAGAAATGATTGAAGAACTATAATGTTTAGACTATAACAGAGAGAAATACAACCAAACGTCACCACAATCTCCAAGGGGTATCAAGATTAAACTGTGGGGTAGAAGTACTGAGTGAAAACTAAAGACACATAAAATATTCATTAATATTATAGCAGAAAGTCTACCAGGTGTAGATAAAGATACAGCAATGAATTACAAGAGGCTTTGAGACCGAAAAAAGTGTCTCTCGAAAATACATCATCATTAACCTGTTAAAATAAAATTATCAAAAAAGCTCCACGAATGTCTACAAGAGAAAGAAAAAAAAATCTTACTTAATTACATTCATCAAGATAATCTCAAACCTCTCATCAGAAACAGGAAAAGCTAAGCATGAAATGATCAGCTCTGTGCCTGGAAATTAAATTACTGCCAATCCTAATCATGCTATATTTTAAAGTTTATACAAAAGTAAAAATCTGGCAAGTTAAGTTCAATGTAAGGCAACTCGTGACTGCTGAGCCAGTTTTACAAAAAATACTTGCAAGCATTCTACTCAAAGGGAAAGAAAGACCATAACAATACAAGAGCTTAGGAAGTAGTGAATCTTTCGTGGTAACTGTGCATTAATAAAGGGGGATTATGAATGGCATAACTATGCCTAACTCGGTAAGCGCATTAGATATTATCCTGAGTGAATTAACCCAGACACAAAAGAACATGCATGGTATGTACACACTGATAAGTGGATATTAGCCCAAAAGTACGGAGTACTCATGATAAAACTCACAGACTGTAGAAAGCTTAACAAGAAGGAAGGACCAAGTGTGGATACTTTAAACCCACTTAGAAGGGGGAACAAAATAATCATGAGAAGCAGATGGAGGGAGGTACTTGGGTTGGAGAGGGGAGGGAGAGAGGAAAAAGGGGGCAATATCAGGTATGCAGAGAGACAGGAAAGCAACCCAGAGGGCCAGGAAAATGAATGGAAATATGCAGCAGTGGGAGGCAGGGGGGAACCTCTAGAAAGTCCCAGAGATCTGAAATATGAGAGGCTCCCAGGAGTCAGTGGGATTGACCTTAGCCAAAATGCTCAACTGTAGGGAGAGGGAAACAGAAGAGACTACCTCCAGTAGATAGATAGATAGACACGGCCCCCAAATGATGCAGAGGGTCATTCTCCCATCTTCAAAATTTTTGAGACAGAATTGTTATTGTTTAAAGAAAATGCAGGGACAAAAAAAAAAGTGGAGCAGAACCTGAAAGAAAGGCCACTCAGTGACCAGCCCAACTTGGGATCCATCCCATATGCACACACTAGACTCTAACACTGTTGCTGATGCCATGCTGTGCTTGCAAACAGGAGCCTGGCATGCCTGGCATGACTGTCCTCTGAGAAGCTCTACCAGCAGCTGACTGAGACAGAAGAAG
This sequence comes from Mus musculus, assembly GCF_000001635.26. Classification (NCBI taxonomy): domain Eukaryota; kingdom Metazoa; phylum Chordata; class Mammalia; order Rodentia; family Muridae; genus Mus; species Mus musculus. The sequence goes on from NC_000075.6 coordinate 93,923,802, forward strand.
ATACTTACAGCCAAACATTGGACTGAGGATGAGGACTCCTCTGTAAGAGTTAGGGGAAGAACTGAAGGAGTGTGGGGGGGGGGGGGGATTACAACCCCATAGGAAGAGCAACAGTGCTAATTAACCCAGAAACTTCAGAGCTCCCAGAGACTAAGCCACCAACCAAAGAGCATACATGGGCTGGTCCATGGCCAAGGGCAAGTGTAAGAGAGGACTACCTCGTCTGGCCTCAGTGGGAGAGGATGCTCTTAATCTTGTGGACATTTGATATCCCAGAGAAGAGGGGTGCTGGTGGGAGTGAGGTGAGGGTCGGGAGCACCCTCTCAGAGGAAGGGGGAAAAATGGCTGGGGCAAAAAACTTAAGGAGGGGAAACCAGAAATGAGGGCAACATTTGGAAAGTAACTAAATAAAATAATTTAATTTTAGAAAATGAAAAGAATAAGCTATACAACACCTCCCCCCAAAAAAACAAGAGACAAAATTATAGGAATCTATAAATGCTTGTCAATACTAGCCCCAAATGTTAATGAACTCAACTCCCAATTAAAAGATAAAGACTAGTTTATTGGATCCAATCACAGAATTGAACTCCTTGTTGCTTGTAAGAGATAGAGCTGAATGGAAGGCTCAGAGAAATGAATCCCAAATACTGAGCATATGGCAGAAAAATTGGCCATCCTATATCCCAGAAACCTCAACCTTAGCTCGAAATACAGACAGACATAGGATACCTACATATTAATAAAGGGAACAACCCATTGTGGACAGTTATCTATTATAAATACATATGCATCAAATATTCCTGCAACTAAATGAATTAAACAACAGTAATAAATGTAACAGGACATATATTCCAGATGCAGTAATAGTGTATGACTTCAGTACACCTCAATCACTAATATTGAGAGGAAAAATAACCAGTAAGAATGTCCCTAACAGCTGCAGATTCACATTCTCTTTGGCAGACTACATCGCAATAGTTCATATTCTGGAACACGGGCAAGTTTTAACAAATAAAAATGTATTAAAATGCAAAGCAAAAAAATACAGTACATGTTTTCACTTAGTGTATATCTTATATACACCATTTTCAACTTCAGTGCTCCACCATTAATGATAGCCATGCAAGATTCCAGAATGTAATAATGCATAAAAATAGAGATGGAAAAATACAGCGAAAAGTAATATATTAATTGTTTATTATATTAAACATATCATTTTAAGGTAATCAAACAATCAAAAAACTTATACATAGCAGAAACTTTACACATTTCAACCAAAATGTCATTGATAGCTAATCTTGATTTTCAGCTTCTTTTGATTTTTAATAACCATGGAGAAATTTGTGGGCATGTCCAGTGAGGATTTTCTAAGTAGGTTAATTCAGGAAAAAAAAACGCAACACAAATGCAGGCAGTACCATTCTATGGTCTGTGTTTCTAGACTGGTTAAAATGAAGGCAGTGAACTTCACACAGCATTAACTATTTTCTTCTCACTAACTATAGTTACAGTGTGATCATGATGGACAGCATCCTTTGGCATTAGAAGCCAAGCTAAAGCTTTTCTCTGTAATTTCTTTAGTCAAGTATTTTACCTTAAGAATATTACAAAAACCCAAGACAATAGTAATTAATTTTATGCAAATCCACTGTAATTAATGACTATTTTAATGCATGAGGACCACAGATCACTCAAGTATTTCATATGCAATGAATCAGGGAATTTTAATCAAGAATTAAATACAGCAAGCATTAAAGAAAGGTCTTCTTATTTTACTGGTTTTTCATTTTGAAAGTGCCAGGTCCATAGAAAAGTGGTTGCATAAATATTTATCTTCAGCTTAATCCTCAGTTATTTATACATCATGTTTGCTTTCCCTCATTCTACACATACAGCCTTTTTTGTTTGTTTGAACCACTCGAAAGTGTGCAGGCATGGTAATGATTCTGTGTATGTCTGATAAATAGAAGATATGCTCGTACATATAAATGGGATACTAAAGAACCACTAAAGACATGACAAAAACTTAGGAAGGATTTTTAATACCGCTATTGACATTTCCCAGGAGATGTGTTATTCTTTTCTTTCTTCTATCCAAGATGCTAAGGCAGAGTCACATTGTCCATGTGGTTCTCTTTTCTGCCTTTGCTTCTTTCTCTGTTTCTTTAAGGAAGCCAGGGGAAGGACCTGTGCAAAATGTCCACCTTCTAAAATAATACATTTCTATTGCAGCATTATTCACATTTTATTCTCTTATTAATCCAGTAAATAAGGTGTATGTTCTGAATATGTCTCCTGATTTTAGAATAGACATCGCTGAAATTAAGACTTTATGTCTAGTATCCCCTTTTGGATTCAATTACAATGATATAATAGTGAATTTCATCTGAGAACCAGTAAAGGACAAGCTTGGTCAGGAAGCATTGTCTCAACTATCCATTTCCATATTTCTATTTCATTTTTTGTATGAAAATTCCCTTCTCTACTTCTGTTTTACCCAGAGCCTTTTCACCTATTGGTGTTTCATGATTGACTTTATTACACTGAGTGTTTAAAAAAATGGTTATTTTTGCAACTGCATTATCCTTTTTCAAATTCTCCCGAGAAAAGCCTCCTTTTGCATTGTGTATCATTGAAAAAAGTTTCTTTAATAGAAAATTAAGTTTGATTTCTTTTTCACCCGATGTAGGGTGATTAGATAATTAAAGGCCTATAGGTGATTTAAAATATTGGCTACAATTTTATAATTATAAAGGATCCAAAATAAGTCTCTGGAAAAATTTTCCTTCTTAAAACAATGGGTGTTGAAATATGAATCAGGTATTAGTAGTATGACAGGATTCCATCATGTTGTGTTGTAGCCTAGTGAACAGTGCTACATGAGCACTAAGGATCTTGTAACAAGTTTCCAATGACATGTGTGAGAATCTAGAAAGTAGGAAAGATTATGCTCTTTGCTTTGTGCAGAAGTTCTTGCTTAAAATGTGATACACTTTAATTTTGAAATCATCCACTATTTAAGTGTTTGTTCTTGGAAGACTTTTATTATTAGTTCACTCATATTACTAGCTATGGCCTAATAGCCCAATATCAGTAGACTGTACTCGCCCAATATCTCTAGTAACTCATGTTTTTCTTAAGAATTATGAATAAATGAATTATTCTATGTTTTAGTTGCCTGCTCTCATGACAGTTAAAGATTTGTTGATTTTTGTTTCATTTCAAGAATTCAACTCTCTAGTTTGTGTACTGGGTCCTCTATGGAAGAGTTAGGGGAGAGACTGAAGGAGCTGAAGGGGATTGCAACCCCATAGGAAGAACAACAATATAAACTAACTGGACACCCCAGAGTTCCCAGGGACTAAACCACCAACCAAAGAATGCAAATGGTTCCAGATATATATGTAGCAGAAGATGTCCTTTTCTGACATCAATGGGAGGAGAGGCCCTTGGTTCTGTAAAAGCTCAGTGCCCCAGTGTATGGAGACTCTAGTACAGTGAGACAGGAGTGGGTGGGTGGTTGGGGAGCACCCTCATAGAAGTAGGGGAGGGGGATGGGATGGGAAGTTTGCAGAGGGGAAACCTGGAAGGAAGACATCATTTGAAATGTAAATAAATAAAACAACTAATAAAAAAAGTTCCGGTATTTTTAAATTTCTGTCTGGTTTTCTTCTATTCCTTGGGGTTTTGTATCTTGCTCTTTATTTTCTAGGTCTTTAAGATGCATCATTGTATTGCTCACATGAAATCATTGTGTTTTTCAGTTTATCCCTTATGGCTGTAGCTTCCCTCTTAGTGCTGTTCTTACTATGTCCCTTGGGATTTAATTTGCAGGATTTCCATTTATACTTGAATCAAGGAATGAATTATTTGCACTTTTGATGTTGCAGTGAGTTGTCCCATTAGTAGCATATTGTTGGGTGCCTGTGAAGCCACAGTTGCTTGTGCTGTGAGGATTTGTTATTTATCCTGTTACTTGTTCCTTCACCTGTGGAACTTTTCCTCCATCGGTAGCAGATGTGTTACTGTTCTAACTTTCTATATCAGGTCAACAATCAACCTAGTCTCTTAATTACATTGTTAACACTAACGGCACATCCTTCTTCAGAAATGTACTAATTTGCTTCTTAAGCTTTTTTTCTCCCGTTGATATAAATAATGAGTTTGCAACTGTGAGAATTATATTTCTATTTTTTTAAGAAACAATAATATTTCTAGTTGACTTTTTGTTACATCATAAATCTACTCCCACTTGCCTTATGTTGCAGCAATTCTCTAATAGTAAACCTCTCATTCACATTCATTTAAGATCTCTTAACTACTGAGCCATCTCTCCAGCCCCCAAAATATTTTAAATGATATTTCTGTTTATTTTCTCTCTCTCTTCAAATGAAATGTAGAAGGGCTAGGATATCGTTCAGTGGAGAAACATTTACAAGACTGAAGGTGAAAGAAAAATCACTTTCTAATCATTTTCATTTTCTAGTCTAATGTTCAAATCACTCATTCTATCTAACGATAATTTCCTTCATCTATAGTCTGAGGCTAAGAAATCCACTTTCCTAGCTCAAAACACATATCAGTGTTAAGGCTTGACCTCTTAGCTCTATATTACAGTAAAGGTCTCATAACATATTTGTTTACAGTTCTGGCCATGATTTTAAGCCACCAACCAAAGAGCATACATGGGCTGGTCCATATGTAGCTGAGGACTGCCTTATCTGGCCTGAGAAACTTGATGCCTCATGGAAGGGGAGGGATGATAGCTGGGTGTGGTGGAGTCTGTGGGTGGGTGGGGGAGCACCCTCTCAGAAGCAAAGGGGAAGGGGGAAGGGGATATAGGACTCATGGAGAGAAGACTAGGAAAGGGGACAGCATTTGGAATGTAAATAAGTAGAACAATTAATAAAATAATTTAAAAAATAAAGCTCAGAGGCAAGGAAACAGGCAAGCACAGGTCTGAGTGCTTCTTTTGGGCTGAGGAGAACTGAGGGCAACAACCTCACACAGAGTCATTCTTAAAATAGCATTGGTTGTGACAGAGAGAGGAATCGTAGCCATATGTGAACACTCCTGAAGCTGCTGGGCAATATATGCTAGTACACCCCACATTCTTAATGCAAGAATAATCTGACACGTTACTGTCAAATAGTAGTCCTATTTACCAGCAAATGGAGGGGTGAGTGCCTTCATATAAATGGTAGCAAATGAAATTTGGTAGCACTTTGATATTTATGTTAAAACAAGGGTTTGCTTTCAGTCATCACTGATGTTGGTATATTACCAGTTAAGTAAGTGTTTAGAAATGTGTGATAAAAAAACAAACAAAAAAAATCAAATTTGAATAAGAAGTTACATATGGATGTAAGTCTAAAATCAAAAATCTTTCCCTTCAGGCATCTTACCTTTTATTGAGTCTATGCTCTTGAATTTTGCCTTTGACACTTGTACATGACTGGGTTTGCTTCACTGGGTAGCTTTTAGCTAATAAATCACTAGTGCAGAGTATGAAATGCCTGTTGCCTGGAATTAAACTGGAGTGCACTTGAATATCTGCTTTATACTATGAGCTAACGTGAGCGATCAAGCAGAAGCAAGGGATGTATGAATTGACCAACTGTGTCAGGTAATAGATACTTCAGTTTCTCTCTCTATTGTATTTCCTCTGTTCCTGATTAATTTTCTCTGCAATTCCCATCCTGTTAAAATACTCCTATCTCCTTTGGAAGCACTAAACCTAAAACAGATATGTAGGGTGAATGGATAAGATTTATCAATCTTCTATAGATCGAAAACAGAAATTCACTGAAATTCCTTAATAGGAGGTCAGGGAGAAGTGGCTTGGTCGGGCATCCCATGTTAAGAACACTCATGGAAAAGGGAATTTGGCCCTGAAGTCAGAGAAGTATGCGTTCAATCTCAGTGTCAACTGCTTGTCACATTTAACAAGTGGGTTGCTCTCTATGGTTTAGCTTCTCTGTGTATATTAAAAGAAAATAATAAATTTACCTTCTAGATTTTTGTGGAGGAGGAATCACAGAAAGCCTTGTTTATTCCACACATAATAAACATTATGTGGACATCACTAGTATATTTAAATTTTAACATTATTTTCCACAAATAAAAAATAGCTGAATATTTTATATTTGCTTAACAAAAACAGTGAGTCAAGTTTTACATGTTACCTCAGAAGTTGTTTGACTTAGATGCTTTAGACAGTTATTCATCCCCATAGAATGCCTTCAATTTTCCAGCATAACTTGGGAATGCTCTCTTATTAATTAGATTTTTGTAGTTTGCAAAGTAAAATCACGTTACCATCCATTGATTACCATTATGCTTCATTTATGTGAAAAATACCTTAGTAGGCATCTATATATTACATACTAGAATTTTTTTCATACTAGAATCTTTAACTAAAAAAACCCTATTTATTGGATGAAAGCAAAGTTAATTATATATACTGTTCAAAAAAAAACCCCAAAGTCAGTTAACTACTTTAACTTAAACTGCTCAAAGCTAAACATTCTTCTCTCATACAATAAAACCCAACCACAGTCTCCTCTTCCTCTGTCGCCCCTCTCTCTTAGACCTACAACCTATCACCCTATCTGGACATGAACCTAGCCACAGACTCTTTTCAAGTGTGTGAAATACATCAAAATTGATTTACCAAGATTTTTTAATAGACTTTTAAACCATAGTGTGTGCTTATCATGACAACAACTATTGGTGGTATGCTGGACTCATGGTAATAGCATTTCATATAGATAACACCTGATACTGAAAATGCTATAGCATGCAATTATAGGACTTGAAAAATACAATAAGCTAATTGTCTGAAATGAACCATAAAACCACCTAATGTAACAGGGAAATTCTTTATTTCTTGATTCTTTTAAACAAATCTATTGCAAAAAAAATGCACTGGAAAAAGTGAAATTTCAGAAAATAAAGAAAAGAATTCTGAATACTTTAATAAATGCTTTCAGTGAAAACATATGATTTACATTTGAAGTGAGAGCCTTGACATATGTTTTCACTGAAAGTGAGTTTACAAGAGCTACAAGTGTTCACAGTACCATGTGGCTGTGGATGTTAAGAGGATCGAGTTGATATTTTATATTGTTGATTTTAGTATTTACTTAAGTCTATTCTTGGCTGCAAGTAACAGAAAGTTGGCTTATTTTGGACAATGACCTACATATAAAAAATAATCGATGTCTCCAAAGGCCAGTGTTTTTCCTTCTTTGATTCCTTGCTCTGTGAATGAACTATGTCTCTTGCATCCTAGGATCCTGTGGTTTTTTAAATGAAAGACAATGTTCCCCATAGGCCCAGGTATTAGAATAAATGGCTCGCAGATGGTGGCTGTTAGTGGGAAGTTGTAAAGCATTAGGTGGCACAGCCTCGCTGGAAGAAGTATGCCACTTGGTGCAGACATTGAGAGTTCATAGCTTTGCCCCCAACTTTAGTTTGTTTTTTTGTTTTATGTTTGTGGGCAAAGATGGGGTCACTCAGCTTCCTGCTTTAGCTGCCTGCTGCCATGCTTCCACTGTCATCGTGGGCCCTCCGTATGGAAGCATAAGAAGAATAAACATTTTTATGTAAGTTTCCTTGGTCACTATATTTTATCACAGCAACAAAAAATCAATAGTATAGGTCTTCTTTTATATCCATAAAAATTACTTGTATAAGAGGAGGCATCAGGAAAGAAAAAGAATGTATTTGTGGACACTGAATATTCATTCCCTGCATTAAACTCTGGTTCTACTACTTGATAATATTGTGGCTATACAGAAAGATTACTTACCTCTTAATGTCTTATTTTCTTATGTGAGACAGGAATAGCAGTATTAATAAAATCATAGATTTTATAATAGAAATAAATGTATTAATATTTGTAAAACATATTGACTAAATTCTGAAACACAGACTATCAACTAAATATTGATCGAATAACTATTAACAAGATTATAATATAGAACTTAATTCAGCAACATGTCTGCTCTGGCAAGGGATGACAGCCAAAGACCTCCTACTTCTGAGTGAGCTGGATAGAATAATATACTTTTAATTCCTCTTGCTGGAATACAGATAGCCCCTTAGCACACACCTCTTAGGTAAAGTTTGTCTGTAGAAGGAAGCAGACATATTTGAAAGTGATATCTTATTGTCTAATTGAGGAGCAGACAAAATGATGAATCAGAGAAAGATTTGACATAATGAGTCAAGGATAGGATATAACCAACACTCACAAGAACAGCACAGGAAAGAAAGGGTACTAAGAAAAGAGTAGAGAATCAGACAAAAGACATATGACTTAAGGAAGCAGGGGAGAAAGAGAGAGAGAGAGAGAGAGGGAGAGAGAGAGAGAGAGAGAGATGGGGAAGCAGTTTTACTGAACAGTTTTACAGAGAGAGCTTGCAAACAAAGACAGAACAAGCCAGTGAATGAAAAGGAGTCAGAAGATTATAACAGATTGCTAGAGTTAGTTTGAGGCTAAGCAGAGCAATTCAGTCAGAAGCTGAAAGAAGCCAGTTTGAATCAGTCAGCTTGGAAAGGACTCTTATTCAGAACAGTTGAGTCAAACTAGCCAGCCAAATTCAGAAAGAACTAAAATGTGTGAGTTTATTTAGTAGTAAATCACTGATATGACAATTATTTCTGGTGAATAAAAGTTGCTTTTAATACATAATCAAGTATATACCAGAGTAATAGGTAATAACTCAATACAAAATTTGTAAATCACAAAAAAGTAAAAAAAAAAAAAGATAATCATAGCAAACAAATTAAATGCAGAGTATAATTTGCCCCTAAATGAAATTTGTTTTAATATTTGGTATAGGCTAAACCAGAAACAATTTGCAAAATTCTGTTTTTGTTATTTCTCTGACTAGAATTCTGAATATCATGCTAGTTATGTTCTTGTTTTTCTGTGTAAAAATTAGTAGAAATTAGTAGGCAGTGAGAATGATCAATAAGCCATCATAAATATCAACAATATACAATTTCTGGCAATTAAGAATAAATACATTACAATACCAGTAAGAAGAGAGCTCTGGCAAATTGATTGATTTCAGTGAAAAAGTAAAAGCTAGGGCTAGCATGCAGTTCATTGTTAGAGCATTTTTCAGTCTTTCCTTAGCACTGAAAACAGATAAATAAAAAATGAGAAAGAAATTCTGGCAATGTGGTGATGATAGTGGATACTTAATAGGAAAATAGCTTAGTTGGTAAAAGCATTTACCTTCAAGCCTGGCAATGCAACTTATCTTCCAGAACCTACATGATTGAACAGAAGAACTGACTCCACAAAAGTACTCTGACTTTCAAATATGTGCATGGTGCCTAAGTGCCTACAATACAGAGAACAAGTATACACACACACACACATACACACACACACACTAAACTTTAAAAATGATCATGTAATCTGAGCCTCAGTTTTAAATATGTTCTAAAAGAACAAATTTCTTGCTTCCTTGGAGAGTAAAATACAAGTAAAGGAACTGACATTCCCCTTCATGGGGCATAGAAACTCCTACAAGAAAATTCATTTTCACAGTGCTACAAAACCTGTGTGTTTTCCTTGGATTCCCCAAGAAAAACTTCTATTCCTTCTGTTCACATCATTCTCAGACACAAACTCTCTACATGGTCATGCCATTTTTATACAACCCTTGAATGCAGAACAGCCTCAAAATTAATACACTGGGGTGCACAAGTCCTTGTTCCACGACTATCTCCAGTTTTGACATAGAGAACCTGTTCTTGAAAATGACCAAACCAGTCTGCCATTTTATCCTTGAAACATGGGTAGAAATGGGTACATGGCTTTGAATTCATTTGTTATATAAGTGCATGGAGACTCTTCAAGCTGGTTTCCAAGTGCTGGTTTGCAATCTCCTCCATTCAGTTCTTCTAGCAAATTACTAATCATTTATAAATTAATGTATGATATTATTTACATAGATGCATACCATATACATATATATTGAAAATCTTCCTGCATGCAAATGTAATGTGCTGCAGTTTAGGCACCTTTGAACGCAGCTTAAAATTATGCTGACTCAGGTAAGTGACAAAAATTTATGAGTAGAGCAAGCTACAAAATACCTATCAATCACACGGTGTCATGTCTGTTTAGAACATTTAATTTCCTTCCATATTTGGTTCCATTTCAAAAATTATAGTACTAATGTTTGAATTATGCACTCAGTCTATAAAGATGTTAAAGAAAATGAAAGCCTCAAACATACTTTTACCAAAATCTACTTTGCAAGTGGAATCTGTATATTTAAAATAACTGCTACATGATGATGGTTGCTTCTTCTCAAAAGAGTTATTTTATTTAGGACTGAATATGTGGCTGAAAAAAAGCTGTGTAAGCAAAACATACTAAAACACCCCATAAGACCTAGTGACACTCAGGAAGTAAAAGTCAGAAGATTGAGAGATCAAGCCAGCCTGGAACATAGTCCACAAACCTTGTCTCAAAATCAAACAAAACCTGTTGTATTAATCATGGTTCTATATGGAACAGAATTGATAGACTGGTTATATATTCAAAGCTTATTCTTATTATATGCATTTATCTATCTACCTACTATCTATTTATCATCAATTATCTATCTTTCTGTCAGTCTATCAATATCTGTGGAATAACCTATCATGACATAAATATGACAATCAGAAGTGATTTGTTAGAGCTGGTAGAGCTGGTTTTCTGTAGTTTTTTTTTCCATCACCATGGTTCTGGGAATTGAACTCAGGTCTTCAGGCTTGTATGCAGACCCAGAAACTTGTTCCACATTTAGCAGGTGGCTACCATTTCTGCTCTCAAATACTGTCATTTTCTTTTTTTTTTCTATTTCAATTTTAATTTAATTTTATTTTTTTAATTAGGTATTTTCATCATTTACATTTCCAATGCTATCCCAAAAGTCCCCCATACCCCCCCCACCCCCCTACTCACCCACTCCCACTTTTTGGCCCTGGCGTTCCCCTGTACTGGGGCATATAAAGTTTGCAAGTCCAATGGGCCTCTGTTTCCAGTGATGGCCGACTAGGCCATCTTTTGATACATATGCAGCAAGAGTCAAGAGCTCCTGGGTACTGGTTAGTTCATAATATTGTTCCACCTATAGGGTTGCAGATCCCTTTAGCTCCTTGGGTATTTTCTCTAGCTCCTCCATTGGGGGCCCTGTGATCCATCAAATAGCTGACAATGAGCATCCACTTATGTGTTTGCTAGGCCCCAGTGTAGTCTCACTAGAGACTGCTATATCAGGGTCCTATCAGCACAATCTTGCTAGTGTATGCAATGGTGTCAGCGTTTGGAAGCTGATTATGGGATGGATCCCTGGATATGGCAGTCTCCAGATAGTCCATCCTTTTGTCTAAGCTCCAAACTTTGTCTCTGTAACTCCTTCCATGGGTGTTTTGTTCCCAATTCTAAGAAGGGGCAAAGTGTCCACACTTTGGTCTTCGTTCTTCTTGAGTTTCATGTGTTTTGCAAATTGTAACTTATATCTTGGGTATTCTAAGTTTATGATAGTATATATAAGTGACCCTAAAAATTCCACCAGAGATCTCCTAAACCCATAAAAATTCCAAATTATGCTGGCACAACTGGTGGTTATCATGTAGAAGAATGAGAATTGATCCATTCCCATCTCCTTGTACTAAGGTCAAATCTAAGTGGATCAAGGAGCTCCACATAAAACCAGAGATACTGAAACTTATAGAGGAGAAAGTGGGGAGAAGCCTCGAAGATATTGACACAGGGGAAAAATTCCTGAATAAAACAGCAATGGCTTGTGCTGTAAGATCGAGAATTGACAAATGGGACCTCATGGAACTGCAAAGCTCTGTAAGGCAGAAGACACTGTCAATAAGACAAAAAGGCCACCAACAGATTGGGAAAGTATATTTACCTATCCTAAATCAGATAGAGGACTAATATCCAATATATATAAATATTGTTATTTTCACAGGTAATCAGTTCTTTGCAAGATTTGTTCTCTAGAGGGCTGATTCCTTCTGGTATCCCCAAACCTGCTGAAAGGATAAAGCTGGAGCATTCACATCTCTCATCTTGCTACCACCACTGGTTAAATGTCTACTCTCCCGATTAAACTGACACTCCTGCAAGGAGAATCAAAAATCACCTTTACTTTTCATCCTTTGATCTCTTGCCTCTGCATTCTTGGGATAAGAGAATCCACTGCCTTGCTTGATTCTATACTAACAGCAGTCATATAAACCAAAATCAGTACACAGTATAATTTATAATCACTCCACAGTAAATGAGATAATTGGTGTGCAGTTAATAAAATATACAGAGAATCTAATCCACATGTGAAATGAAAAGATCAGGTCTTACCACATACCTATAGAAAGCATGTTATTAAGAAGGGGAGACAGATAGTCATTAATGAATCAGAAAACAAATCACTATTTACAAATAAAGAGACAGAAATATATTAGTGGCCTTTTCAATGACAGACTAGACCAACTAGACCTTAACCAGAGATGATGAAAATGAATTTTGTCTCATGTTTTAGACATAAAATTAAACAAAAATGGACAATTACTAAAATGGAAAACTACAATCTGTTAGAGGAAATAACTATAGGAGAAAGCCTTCCATATCTTGGCCAATAGAGGAATTCTCCAACATGAAAAATAACAAAATGAGGTCCAAGCTATACAATGATAAATTAGAGAATATATATATATATATATATATATATATATATATATATATATACCATCTCATAAGAATATGAAGACAAGCTACATAGGCAGGGGAAAATACTTTTTTATTTCAAAGCATTAAAACTCTAATCCCCATTATGGCTATATTTGGCAAAGTTATGCCTAACAAAGTAATTCAAGTCAAATTATGTCCTAAGAATATTATCTTCATCTACTGTAATTATTGTCCTAACAACAACAACAAAAAGAAATAAATATATTTCCTTCTGTCTTGGGAAGGCACAAAAAGAAAGTATCCACAAGGGCAACCACCTTAAACATCCTGATCTTAGATTTCCCACCTCCTGGAAAAGATAAAAATAAACTTCTCTTGGTATAACTATCCTGTTTTGTTTGTTTTGGTGCTTTGTTAAGTCTTTCCAATCTGACTAATCAACCAATGCAAGACAACAAAAACTGTATGTCAAATAGATAACCTAAGAGACCAACAGGAATAAGCAATGTGCAAAGGGGCACTGTTCATCTCATGAGAGAAGATGTGCAAATGGCAGCAAACCCATGACATGATGTCCGAATCATCACCTACTGCAGAAGATAATATCAGTATGCAATGGGTGTTACCATGTATCCATCAGAATGACTCAAATTAAAAAAAAAAACTTTCAACAATGCTGGGAAATATGTTAAGAAACTGGGATACTCATTCCATATTGGGAGTAATATAATATAGCATAGTTACGCTGAAAAAATATAGTGGTAGATTCTTACAATATTAAATATGTAACTGACATATGAAATGGTGATTTTAGTCATTTCATTGTCCCCAACAAAACAAAAATTCATGCTCATACAAAAGCATCTACATTTATTCATAACAGCCTTTTGGATGCTGGGATTGTGGGCATGTCTCATAAAACCTGAATGCCAGATTTACTAAGCTTGTCTTTGGTCTTGAGACTACTAGCTTTTGTGTTTAAACTGTAGCTGTGCCACCATCTTAGTCTCTAGCTCACTGACTACCTACCTCTCACACACACATACACACTCACACACACTTTTTTCTGAATCTTTGGGAAAAATCTAATACAGAGAATACTAATTAAAAAAAACTGAATAATATTGGATCTCAAATGATACCTATAAAGGTAGGTAAAAATTACAAAAATATACACATATATTCATGAGAGAGAAAAAGAGACAGACATACAGAAAAATGGACTTGACAAGGGATGTTTTTATGAGATTTACATGACCACATAATTTTAATCTACCAACCTTAATAAGACTTTATCAATCAATGTCTTGGGAGGAAATCAAATATATTCTTCCAGTTCTATGGAAAAAAATTTGGTGAAGTAAAACCTGAATGTTAAAGATTTTTGAAATTGGCAACTGCAGAAATCTGTTGACAGATTTCCACTGGAGTGGAAAGGGCAAGAAAAGAAAATAATGACAAAGCAACACCAAAGAAATCCACTAAGGATGCCTCTACATGGATGTCTCTCCGTGATGTTTTTTTTGTTGATAGTATAGAAGGTACCCCTAGGGGAGCATTGTAAACAGCCGTGGCTAGCAGAGGCCAACCCTTCTGAATGAATGAGCACATACTTTCCATTTGTTAACGAGGACACTACCACATCAGAGCTACCCCAAGTCTGGTGTTGACTGGCATGCTTTTTATTGTCATATAGCACCCTGAATGCTTTCTCAAGTAAAATGATTCCAGCATTATAGAAAGAAAAGCTAGAGTTCCACTCACAGCTGTACAGCTCAGATCCCAGGGATGCAATCACATTTATCGAATGAAGCAGTGTGATTCTAAATGTGTCTATCTGTTCAGGGTCTAAAAGCTATATCTATATCTGTGTACTTAGTTAATCAGCATCTCTGATGTTCTTCCAATATGCAAATTTCTCTACTGTATCCAGAAACTTCACCACCTTAATATTGAACATGCTCTCAAACCATTGAATTTTCTTGATTCCTTCCTTCCTTCCTTCCTTCCTTCCTTCCTTCCTTCCTTCCTTCCTTCCTTCCTTCTCTCTCCCTCCCTCCCTCCTTCCCTCCCTCCCTCCTTCCTTCCTTTCTTCCTTCCTTTCGTACTTACTTATTTTCTTCCGTACTTACTTCCTGTCTGTTTGTCTGTCTGTCCTTCTCTCTCTCTTATGTTTGTGTTTTTGAAACAGGTGAGCAAATGAAAACATGAGGCAAAACATGAACATGCTTCAGAAGTGTGTTTGTGTGTGTGTGTGTGTGTGTGTGTGTGTGTTTGTGTGTGTGTGTGGTTTATTGTTTGTTTTACCGCTGTTCCTTTATTTACCCCTCAAGTTCACACTAAGCTTCAGACAATGTTCCTATTGCTTTCTCAACTCTTGCCTGTCAAGGTCTTCACAATCATTCATTGTAGGAGTCCAAGAAGAAATTTGAGAAATTCCTCTAGCTGCTTCCACACAGGAGTCAAGACAGAAAGAAATTCATCCTAACATGTAACTACATCCTTCTCCCCATGCCCTAACTTCCCTTCCTAACTATAAGTTAGAAGTCTCAGATGAACCAGTTTGAGTAGACATCTTACAGGAGACAAGAGAAGAAGACAAGAAAGCACTGTCCACTATAAAATGCCAGCATATTTCCAGCTACACCATGTTTGAGCATTAAGCAAGGAAGCTACTTTTGCTGTGATATTGACAGCTACAGATGCACAGTTGAGAAGGAGGGACGTGGAAGACTTTTGTAACAACCCCTACTCCAACTTCAACCATTTTCCAGGAAAAAAAGCAACAGTCTTAGCAGGAAGCCATTAAAGAGAACTCTTAAAAAAGTATTATGGGGTTGCTGTAATGTAGCTCTCTACAAATGATGGCTTCTGGTGGGGATGAAAGAGGGCAAGGAATCAGTTCTATTTAAGGAGCAGGTACAGGTTGTCCATGTGCCAGTGAATATATCGATAATAATGTAAATTGGGCTTGTTTATTGTTTTCTTATTTTTATTTTTACTTTTTGGGGGTGGGGTATGGAAGAGGACACAAGGGTAGGGGGAGTGACATCGTAGCTGCTCTATGATCAGGTTTTATGATGTGAAATTCCCAGAGAATCAATACAAAGGTTATGTTTTTAAAAGAATGCACTACATTTTGTGTTATTTTAAAATACTTAATTATCAAAAAATCAAAAATCTTTAATTACCATATAAGAATATTGAGACTTTTTATTGAAATAATTTAACACACCATGTATTATTCAGAGCAGCCTCTAAAATAGCTTAGTTATCTTCATCATTAATAGTTTAAAAAGTAATTTAGATAATTGCCTTACACCTCACACTTCTTTATTAAAAATACAACTCTGAGCATATAATTAATAATTATCTTTGTCCTTTAAAAAACTGGATGTCCTCAACATAATAAGGGGACAAGCTTCGCCTTTTCTCAAAACTAATTAAGAGTCGCAGGCACTGAATCAGAGTGTGACTGAGTCCCATCTCAGGTGACTTTGCTTGTCCTCAGTTTTTCCTCCTACAGATTTAATATCAGAATGCCAACAAATTAAAGTAACACCTAATTGGTATTGACTAACCGAGAAATTGTTCTTCTTAAGAATATTTCCAAACTTCATCCAGAAGACATAAAAATATGAAGAAACAAAATCACTTTAGTTTTTCTTAGAATACAAATACTTCTTGCAGACAGAAAGAGCACACGCTGTATTTTTAACTGAAGTCAAGGGATAAGTGTTAAGATTTTGAAAAGAAACTGTGCAAGAAGCCAAGCCATAAAAATGTGGGGATGGCAGCATGCTGTAAATTTCTCTGGCAGTTATGTCTGTAATCCTAAATCCGAGTTCCTGAAACCCTGTAATACAGTAATAATAAAAGCAATGCAGCGTGAGCATGGGTCTGTCAGATTTATGACAGGCTAGTGTCTTCCATGAAAGGAACACAGCAAATCAAATTAGTGGATGGGAGATTAATAGAACTTCATCAGTTTCTAGCATGGAGACCTTAAGCTGCCTCATAAATTGTCTTTGTCCTGAAAGGTAATGGCTTAAGCCCTTTAAAAGCCAAGCACAAAATGACCATTCCAAGTAGCCTTAGCCATCACAGGGCAAAGTTCTCTGTGGAGCTTTAGTGGATGAAACACAGAAGGGAGGAAGAAGCCTGTTCCAAAGGCAGAGAGAGGTCTTCACATATGGGCAGGTCAGCATTATGCTTGCAGTAGGGATTGTAGTACTAGATTCCTCAGGGAAGAGTTCTGGATTGTTTCATACCCATCTGCAATATGTTCTCACATATATAACAGGTATAAGAATCCTCAAGCCAAAGGAGCTGCTGTTTATTAAAGACAAAAGTGATAGTGTCCTTGAGAATAACAATGTTTCCTCCTCTCAGATGAGCAGTAACTTATGATATTAGGGTCCCAGAAAACCAGAGGCCACCAAATATATCTTGAGTTAGGGGTTGTAGGACCTTTGGGATTAATAAACTTTTCTGGGATGAAGGCTAGGCGCCAGTCCTAGACTCTCAGTCTAGTTGGCTCACCTATGAGTAGTACATGCTTCTGCTATGGTGATGCCCTTGTTCAGACAGTGATGTCCATTCAGGTCATAAAATAAAAGAGGAGAGTATCAAGAGACCAGGTTAGGAATCAGAGCCCTCAAATACTTGTAGTACTTCTGATCTCCAATCTCCAACTAAGAACAAGAATCAGAACTCTCGATTCCAAAGTCCCTATGTCCCAAATTACTGACCCAGTTTATATCTCCTGTTCTTACTACTGTGATGACTGAAATAAAAGATATATTCTAAGTACATAGAGCTGGATGATAGAAGTGATCTAACAGTACCAGCAATTATTCTCTGATAGCTACTTACTTCCAGCAGAATGACTGTCAGTGAGGGAGCAGAGGCCAAAGGAAAAATGAAATAAAATCCAGAATCAAGTATGAAGGCACAGGCAAAAAAGAAACCAGAGGATACCCAGCGTATGGAATTCCCCCATAGCTATGTTCTTTTCCCACTTCTCAGATTCAATACTCTTTGTGAATAAAAGGTTATTTCTATAGTATTCTATATGGTATGCAGCAGTGCTGGTATATGCTGTGCTAATGTATCAGCTAGTACAGTTTCTTTTTAGCAGAGAAGGCTCTCAAATGTGGAGTATGCTCCAGAGCTCCTTGGAGTCATACTTTGTCTGGCCTGGGTCCCTTCTCTGTCTTTTTTTCCCTTCCTTTTCTCACTATCCCCTTACACTTAGTCTTTGTAGGCATATTCTCCTCAGTAAACAGATCATACACAAATGTCAATGTCATGGACTACTTCCAGGCTAAGATAGTTTGGGAGCTCCTTTTTCTCTCACATGCCCTTCAACAAATGTTTCTACCTTAATGACTACATCAGTAAACCATGCTTCTTGGCTCTAAATCACATCTTAACTTAAGGATCTTTTTTTTTTCTCCATATCAGACTTCATTATATCAGAAAGCACTGCTGGCCCTTCAAAAGATAACAGCTAATGACCATTTCCTAAGACTTTTGCTGTCATCTTAAACGCTCTCTTAGGTGACTAAAAGATAGTCCTGGACTATGAAATAAATAAGCACAGAAGAACAAAAGTTAGAAAGCCAAAACTTTACAACTTCACTAGTCTGAACCTACTGTCTTACACCCATCCTTTACCTCTGTCAATTTCAAAATGTTTCCTATGCAGACCAAGACAAGCAGCTAACATGTTGGTGGTGGTGGGATTTTTCTCCCTGTCTGCTGTTCCAAACCCCTCCGATGGCTTCTCAGAACAGTGGATACAATCCAAACTCTTTACCAGTGCCCGAGTGCCCTGTATGTTTTGACACCTTGTACCTTCTATGACCTGAATTCTCACTGTAGTCTACTGGCACACTGTATGCCCAGGACACCGGAACTTTAATATTCTGTCAGTGTTCCAGGGTCATTCTTAACCCCCAAACCTGTGTGGTTGGTGCTCTGTTTGCTTGAAGTGTGACGCCTCACATAGACCAATGTCTCCT
The DNA here is from genome assembly GCF_000001635.26 of Mus musculus. Lineage (NCBI taxonomy): Eukaryota > Metazoa > Chordata > Mammalia > Rodentia > Muridae > Mus > Mus musculus. The sequence continues at coordinate 93,942,549 of NC_000075.6, forward strand.
TTCTTTCATTCAGATCTCTCCAGCCTAGGTGACTACAACCACCTTTGCAATCATTCCACGCTCTGATCTCCGATCTGTTCTCTGTGCCTCTGCAGCAATTATCATAAGATGGCATGTCACCTGACTTTGTTTGTTCTAATTACATCATTGCCACTCACTAAGATGCAAGTTCTCTGATAGAGAATCAGTTTCAAAACCCTGCCTCTTGCCCTAGGAGGTTAGCACAGAGTCAGGTTCAAAACTGGTTAGTTTTATCAATGAGTTGCACATCCCGCTTTAATATGTCTGCCTATTTCACAGTGTGTGTGTGTGTGTGTGTCTGTGTGTGTGTGTCTGTGTGTGTGTGTGTGTGTCTGTGTGTCCGTGTGTCTGTGTGTCTGTGTGTGTATGAGTGTACACCTTACTGTAGCTCTTTTGAATTTTAAAATGAAAAATGAGAGAATGCAAAACATATTCTCCCTACCTCCTGTAATTTCTTTTCAGTTTAGATTTAATTATTGAAATTAATTTGCTATGAATTTTACACGTAGTTAATTTTAGAAACATAATGAATAATTCACATTTAAATGAATAATAAGAATTAATGTCGAATAATAGGGTTTAAATACGTATAATATTTGGTGAAAACACATTATCTATAATTTCTCAAAAACAAAACAAGAATATTCTCTGTACCTTTTAAATTCAATACATTTTACCCCCTTTCCCACAGTATGAATGCATGGACCTTGTGATTGTAAACATGTTTATAGCAGCTGTTTTTTTTTTTTAAGTACCAGGTTTTAGAGTATAATTGGGGAGCAGGGTAGGGGGCATAGCGGGCTTTGGGGATAGCATTTGAAATGTAACTGAAGAAAATATCTAATAAAAACGCCTTAAAGAAAGAATATAAACTTTGGACCGTAAAATTCTGGAAATGGTAAAGTAGCTCAATACATTCCCTGTTCAAATCATGAGAAGGAAATACTGAGAATCATGTCATACTAATTTTTCCTGGGGAGATTTGACAGTGTATTTACCACAGATAAACACCAAAGACAGACCATCACCCTAACTCCACCAATTCTAGTTTGACAAACCAATAACTTTAACTGACTTCCTTATAGAGCATGGGTGAGCATCTCCTTACAGAAGCTCTAAACAGTTCTATCACCACAAAGCCCAGTATCATCCATTGTGACTTTATGGAGCCAGAAAGTAGCTTCCTCCAGGAGTTATCAGTAGGTTCCTTGTTGTATTTTGAACTAGTCATGTAGAAAACAGCTCACTAAGCAGCCTACAAAATGAACAAAATTATTTAGCAACAAGAGTGGATGAAAGTATGCATAATGATTTCCTGGCTACTTTCCTTATGGAAAAGCAATGTGTCATCGCTTCTTTGAGTCCAGGAACAATCTAAGAAGTGTGTAGCTCACTCACAGTTTCGGCCTACAATGTGCTCAGAGAATGACAAGTCACAGTAAAGATTCCCTCAGGATCCATCAACTATCTGGCATCTATCTCTTAAAAGGCCAATAAACTAGACATTACTTTAGTAGCATCTCTTGGAACCCATCCAGCTCTCAGGAATTATTTCTCACTTTCCCTTAATACATCCATGTTTGCTCTGCTCACTACCTGTCTCCATCTCCTTCATGTGGTTAGACATGGCACAGGAAACTTGGAAGCCTCTGTCTTAGGGTAGCTTTGGTGGCCATGAGTCAGCAGCATCCTCGTTTCGAACGTTAAACTCATCAAGAGCTAAGGACAACACTGCCATCTCTCAAAGAAGACACACCAGCGACATCATGGAGGCCCCTTCTGTTAATCTCCAACATACTTATGCTCTAGCATCTCCAAGACCACTTGCATACAGTTGGAGAAGGCAAGATGGAGGGATAGCTGGAGCCAAGGTGATAGCCATGTGACCCTCCTCAACCTCCTTTTAGAAGGGAATGTCAAAGGCTCTCTTACCATTACCACCAACTTATCACTGTGTGGTTTTGATCATTAGAAGCCATGATTATAGGATCAAGTTAATGATGTCCTATCACTCTATGCTCAGTAAGAAAAAGAAAATGCCATATAATACACATTTATATATTCTTCTCCATGCAGCCTTCTCTCTGTTTGTGGAGAACTCTGCCAGAATTCAAAATGTACTTGCCTAAAAATCTCAACTTTAGCATTTAGAGGTACCACTGTTGTTGGGAAATTTGTGGTCCTTTCTTTGACCTGTTAGTCTCTTTAACTGAAGAACTTAACAATTTTAGTAGTCTTAAAAAAAGAAATCAACCTTTAAATAGCTGCAACTGCATGGAAGAGGCTAATGGGACAAACAAGAGAACAAGCTATGGCTTTTTAAATTAGTCATGGAGGCTTAGCAAGCAGTGCCAGAAGGGGTGGGGAGTTTCAGAGTCAAATGAAAAGGTCCAACGTACCAGGGAAACAAAACAAACCATCAAAACCAACTTAGGTTCTGACCAGAATCTGAAAGAAAAAGACAGAGGAAAGGAAATGGGAGAAAAGTTTTGCCTTTTTGAGTCAGGTTTCAATAAGATAGACCTAGAAGAACTTCATGGTGGCTCTATACTGACTACAGTGACTATGCGGTGGGCCAGGTTTCTGGTAAGCAAGCCTATATTAAGGATATAATTATTCCTTCCAACTGTTTATTATAGTTATAGATAAACTTGCCTTCCTGAAGGGTTTTCTTTGACAAGGTGAATGACAGGCCCAACTCGATTCACTCTTAATGTTTCTGGAGTTTAGGATGTTGTCTCTTCCTAGACTCTAGTCTTTTCACAAGAAGGAAATAGCTTTCCAGGAATGAGACTAAACAGAAATCCAATCAAGGCTATAATAACACTTCCATCATGGTTATCTTTTAATGATACCTTTTCCCCATTCAACATACAGCTTGAGTCTTTTTATGTATTCCAAAAATTGTTAAAGGGAAACTATAGCATCTGTTATTAAAGTTGGCAGGCCCACACTACAGTCTCAGAAATGGATTCAAATAAAACAGGATATATTCTATGCATTATTCCTATCCTCACATATTATTATTCTATTTTAATGAATGCCTAATTGAAAATGTGTAAATAATGTTAATATTCTCACTTTAGTGAAGGGAAATTAGACATTTAACATGAAACTTGAATATCTATGTCTATATCGAAGATCTCTAATACTCACAGGAACACTTCCATTTGTGTGTCTTTTTCTCTGTGCAGTGGATAACTATGTATGCACATCAGTATTTATTTACTTAAAAGATGTAACACTATATTTTTAAACATTCTTTGGCAGTTTAAATCTCCCCTTTTATTGTAATGACTGAATATAATCTATAACACATGCATATTAAAGTTTTTTTCCTATTTGACTTTTAGTTTGTACATAATGTATTGTAAACATTATAATAAATGTCCACACAGATAAATCTGTGAATATATGTCTGGGTGTTTGTAGATAAGTGTCATAAAAGAAGAATTTTTGAATAAAATGCAAGTCTTATTTTGATAGATCCTGTCAAACTTTTCTACAAAAAGTTTGTCCCAATTGAAGTTCTAAGAGTACATGAAAAAAATAACTATATTTTCATATAAGCATCATACGAGATAATAAGAAACTTCTGTACTATGAACTTTATGGTCTTTTGATTTTGTTTGTTTTGAGTGTTTGTTACTCAACAAGGATTTTTTATTTAATTTTTAATTGGGTCTGTATAACTTACTGACATAATTTTAATATGTTTAATTTAATCCCACCCTTTTTTTGTATTTGCTTTTGTTTTGTTTTGGTTTTTTGTTTGTTTTGTTTTGTTTTTCAAGACAAGGTTTCTCTGTGCAGACCTGGCTGTTCTGGAACTCAGAAATCTGCTTGCCTCTGCCTCCCGAGTGCTGGGATTAAAGGCATGTGCCACAACGCCCGGCCCCACCCCTTTTTATATATGTGTATTGTGTATGTCTGGATTTGTATGAGTATTTACATATGTGGGGTGTCCACAAAGGCCAGAAGAATGTGTTGTCCTCTGGAGCTGAAATTACTGGCAGTTTGAGACCTACCTGATGTGGGTAGCTGAGAACAGAATTTGGGTCCTTTCCTGATTACTTTTTATAACCTTGGTCAGCTAGTCCTGTAGTTATGTTTGTGGGGTACTGTCTTCACTGATAATAGAATTCAGAGGCTCCTGTCTACTGTGACTATACCAACCCTAGCCTGTTGGTACTGCACTATAAGAAAGCTAGTTGAGCACACACTAGTGTGCAAGTAAGCAGCCTTCCTTCATGAATTCTTCAATTCCTGTTTGAGTACCTGCTCTGACTAAAATGATTGACAGTGACCTGGAAGTGTAATTCAAAATAAACGTTTTTTTCTCCCCTACATTGCTTTTGATATCTGTCTTCACATCTACCCTGCCCCTGGACCTGGATTCCTCTACATTTGCTTCTACTTTCATGCTATCCATATGTTCTTGACTTCGTCTATCTATATAACATTTAGGACATCCTAATGAGAGAAAACATGTGACACTTGTTTTTCTAAGAGTGGCTTCACCTGCTTAACATGATTATCTCAAAGGTATTCACATTCTGGCAAATGTCTGGACCTCAGTTTTCCTTAGAGATGAAAACAGTGCCATGATGTGCATTTTCTTTAATGTTTACATTTTCTTTATACATTCCTCTCTTGTGAGTCACCTGGGCTAGAGCCATAACTTGGCTCTTGCAACCAGTGCTGCAAATATCTTTGTGATATGATGAAGTGTGTGTGTAAATACCCCGGAATGATGTGACTGTCTGATAATTTAAGTGTAATTTTAGGTATTCAGGAGACTCAATATTTATCTCTACAGTGGCTATGTAGGTAGTTAGAAAGTGATTGTTAACCTTGGAGGCCACTGAGAATAAACTCCTTCACAGTCTACTTTGAGCCACATCTACTATTTCTATTGAGATACTAGAAAGAGAAGTACTAGTTTTGCCTCGGTTTCTTTCATTACTTCTTTTTATTGATTCTTTGTGAATTTCACATCTCACACCCCAGGCCATTCACAACTCTCTCTGTCCCTTCATATCTATCCTCTGCCCTTGCAACCCTGCCCCACCCCCACACCTACAATGAAAATAAAATAAGATAGAATAAAACAGTAACAACAATAACAAAACATCTTGTAAAAAGCTGTAGCGTGTCAGTGTATCCCACAGTCTAATCTTTTGTCAACACATCTTTACTTGCAAATGTTCACTGCAAGTAAAAGTTCACTGCATCATTGGTCTGTTTCAAGGCCTCAAGACTTCTGGTACTCTATTAATACTGGATCCTCGCTGGGACTTCTCTTGGATATGCTATTATTGCCTTTTGTCATGGAGATCCTGCAGCTTTGGCTCTGCAGGACTGGCTCTTCATTAGTTCCTACAAATCACGGATAGGGGAGATGTCTGGGTGCGCCAACTTCAATCCCTGGATTTGGGCCTCGGAGGTAGCAAAGTTGGTCAGCCCACCAGATCTCTCTGTGTTTGTATCACCAGAATGAGCTCCACAGCACTGCCCCAGATAACTCACCCAATGCTGCATCTGGCAAGGGCAAGGTCAGCTCTCCTGTTCTCATGTTCTGGGAGAAGCTTACTTGACCCTTCACTAGGATAGCCAACTCTACTGTGCTGCCCAGGGGAGGTGCAGCCAGTGAGGGGTGAGACCAACTCTCCTGCTCTCATGACCTGGGGCTAGCAAGTGAATATGGCAGGGAATTGCCCCCTTGCTCACATCACCCCACAGCAGATAAGCATAGGGCCTGCTCTCCCAGGCCCTCAGGATCAGCTCAACAACATCCCCACTACCAAGGTCAGTTCTACTGTGTTTCCCAGGAGAACAGTGGGGCCAGCTCTCCCAAGTGTGGTGGCTGGATAATAACAAGGCCAGCATAGGACAGTGCCTCAGGTAGTGGTTCAGACCAAGGACATATCCATGGCCTGGTAACGTGGGCCTGGGGCACCAATGGAGATGCCAATTACCATAGGACCACCACACTACCATGGACCCAGACATGGCCCCTGGCATCAGCATGGGTTCAGATGTCCCCATAGCCTCAGGCTGCAGCGCTTACCACTAGGATCTGCATATTCTCCCATAGAAGCATAGCCCTCAGTTATCCACATGGTCTCTGGTGGCATCCCAGACCATGGAATCCACTTATCCTTTGGTCTTAATTCGGGCCATAGATATCATATCTATACACACCTTAGCTGCAGAAGGGTCACAGAGCCAGACATGGCTTTGGCTGCCACCAAGGCCTCACCATAGCCAGCTCATATCATCCTGTTCCTGTACTGTTGAGTCTCCACTTCCACATTTCTCCAGTGTATGAACCACTAGGTTTCACTTGCTCTTTCATCCCCCCCCCCACCTCCTTTTACTCAATCTTTCCAATCTCTCCAAATGTCAAGCATTTGTTCATGGTAGTTGTACACACAGCAGCAGCTTGGGTTGCCTTCTTCCAGCCACCACAGCCAGTTTTGCCTCTCTTGAAGCTTTAAAATACCATATTCCACTGTGAAAATCTTAGGGATTTTATTTCTGGTTAAAATATAGAATATGACTTTTTTTTTTAACTTCTGGCCTTAGTAGAGACATGACTTAATCATTTACTCCCCAAATTAAAATGTTATCTATATATTTCTATTGTTCATTCTCTTAAGAGTTAATCCAACTGGGTCTGCTAATCACCTGGCAATGATGATCTCTTCTTAATCACCGCTAATTTCTAGCTCTAGCTAATAATCATCACTTGTCTTCAAAAAACAGGTTTCACTTCAGTGGTTCTGGTTTCAATTATAACCAAATCTTCAACCTCGGCTAACCAGAACAACTGAATCTTAAAGTTCAAAGTGTCAACTAACCATGATAGAAACTTTAGGTGACTCTAAGACATCTCTTTGAAATGTCACAGGGCAGGCCGCCATCATTTCCATGGCTCTCAGCATTATCTTTTAGGGTCCCACACCAGCTCACTTACCTTCCAACAATCAATTGCTTTTCTAGCACAAAGTTTCACTTTCTTTTGAAAAATATGTCCAGATCTGTTATACCAATTGTTTCCTGTTTACTGTCTCTTTTCTCCCCCTTCCTAGTTTCCAACCCCCCCCAAAAATACCCTCTCCACCCCTTCTCTCCCTGCCTCGATGAAGGTGCTCCCCTACTGTCTTGCTCTTATAACTTGTTCAGCCCTTTCTTATAGCACCCAAGACCACCAGGGGCAGAGGTGGCATGACCCTCAGTGACCTGAGACTTACCACAATGTTCATCAAAATAGAAAATATGCCACAATCTCATCCCACAGGCCAATCCACAGGGGACAACTTTCACAATTGATATTCCCTCTGCAAAGATTACTCTAGCTTGTGTCAACATTGAACCTAGCCAGCCCACTAAATGACTTCTATTCTGATGGATGAGACAGAATCCCAATTGAGTTTATTTGCATTTGTTGATGGCTTTTGATATCAAGCAACTTTGAATATTTATTGACAATCTTCATTCCTTATTTTCAAAACATATTTCACTACCTCATCTACTGATTGTTTTGATTTCTGGTTATTTGGGTTTCAGAATTCTTTTAATATTCGATATAGTGTGTCTCTGCTGGTTGTACATTTGGCAAGGACTTTTTTTCCATTCTGTAGGCTGTTTCTTCACACGAGTATGTGTTTTCCTGGGCAGAGGATTTTTCATTTCATAAAACCGCACTTGCTAATTGTGATTTTATTTCCTGATGGTTGGTGTCTTGTTTGGAATGTCTTTGTTCTTATGTCTTGAAGTATTTCCCCTGCTCTTTCCTCTATCCATGTCAGAGTTTTGGATCTTGCATCAAGAACACTAATTCAGTTTTACTTTGTCCAGGATGCGAGTGGTAGAATCTGATTAATCACTATGCAAACAGTCAATCTTTACAGCACCATTTGTTGAAGAGGCTGGCTTCTCTCTAATTTATATTTTTGGGATCTTAGTTAAAAATCAGGCTGTATTAGTTATGTTGGTTTATATCTTGGTCCCCTATTCTTTGCTCTTCTACATTTCTGTTTTTACTAATATTTTGTTATATTGCCTCTGTAATATAACTTGAAATGGGGTGTGTTTTTTCTTTTCACCCAGGATTGCTTTGGATATCTGGAGCCCTTTTGCTTCCATATAAAGTTTGAAGATATTTCCTCATTCTGTGAAGACTGACATTTGAATTTTAAAAGGGATTTTACTGAATTTAGAGTCTTTAGACTATCTTTTGTATTTAAAATCATATCATCTTCAAATAATACTTTGACTTCTTTTCTTATCTTTACCTCTATCTATCTATCTATCTATCTATCTATCTATCATCTGTGGGGATGTGAAAGGCAGACTATTTTGGTTGAATTAGGCTTGCTCCGGTGACCCAGTAGAAAACTCTACAAGGGACAGAACAGGGAGCCACATTCCCAGAGATATGTCCCTGACACCACAGCCACCAACTCCATAATTCTGTGACTATAAATCAAGCAACAATGTCCCAAGTTTCTGGCATTCTGGCTAGAATCCACCCCCACAGTTACTTGGGTATAGCCAGGTATGCTCCTCCCCATACTTACCTGGCAAAAGCAAGATAGCCCAACCCACTATAAAAGGAGCCATTTGTCCCCTTCCTCACTCTTTTTAAGCTCTCACCTTTCTTACTCTCTAGCCCTACTTCTCTCTCTCCCTTCCCCCTTTCTCCACATGGCCATTGCCGGTCTCTCTCCCTCTTTCTACCTTCTCTCTTGCTCTCTGCCTTTCTACAATAAAGCTCTAAAACCATAGACTCTCTCTGCTCATCAAGGCCCGCAGTGCTTGAACAATGGGGTAAGATTTCCCCTAAGGAGCCACATCTAACCTCCCACTGGAAGGCCTTCCTGCACTCCAGCCATGGACTGGACCAAGGACTTTCTCCTGCTGCATGAAAACTACCCAGCACCTGCTCTCCCCCTGCCCTTTCCTTCCTTCAGTCCCCAAGATCGCCATTTGTTCTCAGCTCTTCCATGGTATCCAATGTGGGATGCCCAAGACTGAGAGCCTGTTGCCTTGGACTGCCCCTTGTTCACGGCAGCCCCCTGGCCCCACCACAGCCAAGCTGGGTGCCAGTGGCTTCCCACAACCAGGCACCCACCCGGGGCTGCATGCAAAGCTTGCATGCGGCAGTCCTCTGGCGTCTGCCCAGAGCACTGGAACTCTGGAGAGACGTGGATTTTCTCCCACTCACTTTATTCCCCTGGCACACCCACTGCCCAACATCTATCTATCTATTTTTTCTCATTTTCTCTCTCTCTTTCTCTCTCTCTCTCTCTCTCTCTCTCTCTCTCTCTCTCTCTCTCTCTCTCTCTCTCTCTCCCTTCCTTCCTTCCTTCCTTCCTTTCTTCCTTCCTTTCTCTCTCTCTCTCTCTTTTTCTTTCTCTCTTTCCTTCATTCTTTCTTTCTTTTTGGGTACTGTTCTAGGCAAGACCTCCAGCACTGTATTTATTACAAATGACAAGAATGAAAAGCTTTGACTTGTTCCTAGTTTTATGTGTAATGATTTCAGTTTGGTTTTTGTTTGTTTTACATTTTTAGCTAAAGTTTTATTAGAGTAAGTCTTCATTATATTTAGGCATGTTCATTCTATTTCTAGTTTCTAAAGACTTTTTTTTAGAGATAGATTTTAGACTTTACTAAATACTTATCTTACATCTATTGAAATGACCATGTGGTTTCTGTCTTTGAATTCATTTATGAATTACCTATGCAAATAGATTTATATATGTATATTAAACCATCCTTGCCTTACTAAAATGTAGCCAGCTTGATCATAAGAGTGAATTATCTTTTTGATGTGTTTTTGACTCTAGTTTCCAGGTTTTTTATTGAGAATCTTTAATGAACTTTCATTAAGAAAACTGGCCTGTGATTTTCTTTCCTTTCAATTGTGCCACTATCTGGTTTGTATATCAGGATAATTCTGGTTTAGAAAAATGTACTAGCATCCCTTCCTTTTCTATCTTGTAGACTACTTGGGGCATGATTGGTACTAATCCTCCTTTAAAGTTCTTATAGAATTTGTGTAATGGATCTACCTGAATCAGGACTCTTTTAATTGGAAGACTCTTTTAATTGATTTAATCTCAGTGTTCCTTATAAGTCTTTTATTTACATTTCCCTAGTTTAATTTTGGTATATCACGAGTTAGAAATTTACCTATTTCTTTTATATTTTAAATTTGGTGGAATATAATTTTTAAAAATATGCCCTAGTGAATTTTTGATTTTGATTGATATCTGTCTTAATGTCTCATTTTCACATCCCTTTTATTTTCAAATCATTATATTATTTAAATTTCTATTAACTGAATATTAATGAATTTGAATGTCAGAATAACTTAATGTAGAATGAAGCATTGATTTTAATTCTAATAATGCAAAACTACAATCTATCCATGTGTGCTTTTTAATTATTTATATGGTTAGAGAATTTCACAATGGCATATAATGTATTTTGACCCCTCCTCATTCCCATTACTCTAATTTCTCTATATATTTCTACCATTTTTCCCCCTGAACTTCATGTGATAATTCCTCCTATGTGTGCATCTACTGGAGCATGGTCCTACATGGAGCCTTTCAGGAGCAGTATCCTTGAAGAAAACATCTGCCCAGTACCCCTCAATTAAATAGCTCATCAGTTAGGAATGGATCTTTATAAGCCATGCTGGTATTTTAGCTGCCTTGATCTTGTACAGGTCTGTTGTCTGCGGGTCTAGCCACTGTTCACACATGTATGCAAATGTCCTGTTGTTCCTAAAAGTAGTGCTTCACTGTAGAAACCCAATACTTCTGGCTCATACAGTTTTTCCATCCCATCTTCTGTGATGTTACCTAAGATTTAAAGGAATGGGTATGATGCAAATGGCACCACTTAGCATTGAGCATTCTACAGTCTACTACTCCATCATGTTAACCAGTTGTGGATTCTATAGTTATAGAAGGAAGCTTCTCTGATGAGATTTAAGAGATGCACTAATCTTGAGTCAAATCTGGTCCTCATTCTGAGATCACAGTTTCTACTGAAAATTAACCTTCTTTTTCATCCTTTGTTTATACAAGTTTCCTCTCTGGTTAATTTAGAAATTTTCTTATAAAATATTAGATTTCATTATACAGTTTTATTTATTTTTTTAAGGTTCTTTTTTTTTAATTAGGTATTTTCCTCATTTACATTTTCAATGCTATCCCAAAGGTCCCCCATACCCCCCCAATCCCCCACCCACCCACTCCCCCTTTTTGGCCCTGGCGTTCCCCTGTACTGGGGCATATAAAGTTTGCAAGTCCAATGGGCCTCTCTTTGCAATGATGGCCGACTAGACCATCTTTTGATACATATGCAGCTAAAGACAAGAGCTTCCGGGTACTGGTTAGTTCATATTGTTGTTCCACCTATAGAGTTGCAGTTCCCTATAGCTCCTTGGGTAATTTCTCTAGCTCCTCCATTAGGGGTCGTGTGACCCATCCAATAGCTGACTGTGATCATCCACTTCTGTGTTTGCTAGGCCCCGGCATAGTCTCACAAGAGATAATAATTCTTTTAATTGTTTTCAGTTTTCATCTAATTCATTCTGATTGGAAACGGTACTTACTACATAGTCAGTAACTTTTAAGTGGATCACATTGCCTTCATTTTTCATGTTTATATTACTGCCTTGTAGCTGATGGCTTGGTATTTTTGTCATTGATTGAATATATTGCTATCAGCTGTATTTTTTCAGGTGAAGTAACTGAAATATTCAAGTCGGGTTAGGTTATGATAGAGTTGAGCTGCATAGTTTAGAAGTTAAAATGTCAGTGTGTGTGATCAGGGCACCTGGTAAAAGATCTAAAGTAGTCCTGGGGTAAAATATTAAATATATGAACAACCTTAAGTGATGAATAGGCCTACTACATAAATAGCATATTAGCCAGGTAAAATAATTATACTAGCCAGGTAAAAATAAGTTAAGTTCAAAAACTTATTGGAAGATAAATGAGTATGAATAGTATGATATAGTGGTGTCTTGGTCACTGAGATTTGGGTGGGTATAAATTATGTTAGATATGGTTAGAGATTAGTATTAGAACTACTGAGAAAAATGAGGTTGGATAAGGAGACATGAGGTGAAATTGAGAAACTACTAGGCTCTACGTGAACTAAATATTACTAAAGTTATGGGAGATTATAATAAACAAATTAAAAGATAATGGTGATAAAAATAAACAGATACAGGTGAAATGAGGGTGGAGTTAAAAGGAAAGTAGACCAATAGCTGTGAATAGGAACACTAGCAAAGAGTATACAATACTAGAATAAAGAAATGTACAGAAATCATAAAACCTAACAAAGCAATATATAAATTAAAGCAAGGTCATTCTTTGAAACTAAAGCAAGAGTAAAGACAAAAATAAAAGTATTAAAATATATAGAAAATTAACAAAATATAATGAAATATATTCAATTATACAATATTCTAGCTTTTAGTACTTCTTTCCAATGTATCTCATGTTGGTGGGAATATGTAAATGTGAATACAGATGCCTTCAGGGGCCAAAAGATGGAGTCATACTCCTGGAGTTCTAGGTGATGGTGAACTACTGGACATGATTTCTGGGAATGAAACTCATGTTCTTTACAGAAACCATAAGCACTCTTAATAGCTGAGCCATCTCTCCAAATCCCTGGATGTGTTTTTTGTCCCATCCCTGTGACATTTCATGGAACAAACATCATTGATGGTAGAAGTAAAATTTACAATTCTATCTCAAGTCTATAAAACCAGAGTTGGGATATGAATTGCACCAGGGGACTTTAGACCCATCACTTGTTGGAGTTTATGGCACAACTAGGCTTTATTGAGCAGGGTTTGCACAATTCCCTCCTGGGTTCTGTTTCTCATTTGACAGTTTTTCTGTGAGGAGGAAGGGGATTTCCTTTGTGGGTTCCCTCTGACCTCAGTATTAGCCTTGGCAGCCTCTCAGTATTATACTACAGCCAGGACTGATCTCAAGCCCTCTCAACCCCTGAGATATATTGGGTCTTCAGCTTCCAATCTCTGAAGCAGCACTTCTTGCAGGCTTTCCCACAGTGCTGGTATAAAGAAAGGAAGTATGGAGGCCCTTGTGAGGGTTCCTCCCTGCTTATCTCAACAGTGACCTTTGCAGAAAAACTACTTTAGGCTTATAGCATGATGCTGAAATGCCCAAGATTTCTGTCTATATTGGTATATACTACCCCTTGAACTCACTCACCATTGGGTTCTGCAATAACTAGCTCTTCCCCCAAGCTGTTCTGCAGTGGTGGGAAGGGGAGAGAGAACTAAGCCCTTTTGACAGTTTTTCCTAACTTCAGTCAGAGCACTGGGCATTGATAAAGACTGTGTTTCTAACTTTTGTTCCAGCCTGATCACCAACTGAGTAAGCAGTCCCTTCTCTTCCAGCCAACTGCCCTAGATTAAAATGAGCCTTCAGGAATACCACTTCTTCCTTGGTTTCTAGTGAATTTCCAGGAGCTAACTGGTCCAGCTGGGTTCCAAACTGATCAGCTTTGGAGATCTCACTCAGCTTGATAAATGTTTCCAGTGTTTCCTGTAGGACTAGAGACTCTTTTCTGTTAACCTCTTTTCTTTGATTGAGTTGAATGAATGAAATTTCTAAACCATCATCTTATGTAGAAGTCTACCTTGTAGCTTATCAATGTTTAAGAGTACTGCGTGCAATGCATCTCACTCATTCACCTTGAATCTCAGTATATGGTGAGTGGAAAAATCTTTCTCTGTGGATGCTATTTCCATTTATGTGTTCAATAGGGACCCAGAGAACAAAGTACTGAGTGGGCTTTCCAGAATTTTCTCCTTGTCATCTCTAGTCCAATTTTTCCCACTCTTGCTTGCCTATTTATCTTTTTCTTGATTTAAATGTCATTTGCATATGATACAAACAAAAATAAAACCTTGTCAAATATATGTATGCAAATATTTTCTCCCAATTATGGTATACCATCATGTTGTCTTCATAACTTTCAAGAAGCAGAAGTTTTAATTCTAATGAGATCTAATTTAACATTTCCTCCACATTTAGTTTCTTTCAAGTACTTCTTGAAAAAATCTTAACATGCTCCACTGTTTTATGTTTTTACTTCAGATGTTTGATTGTTTCCATCCGACCTGCTCCAAATTACTTTTTCAGCATGGTGGGAAGTATAGGTCAGCCTTCTGTTTGGCCCATATGGATATCCAGATTCCACCATCATAACGACTTATTTTTAACTATCTAAGGGTCTGACGTAGCGACTAAGGGCATCAGTTACAAGCTCTTAAAACTTGTGCTTGAATCCCACCTTTGGAATCCCCAGTGCTTTGACACTGAAGGCAGGTAGTTTCTCTTCTTCTTACATTAACCCAAGAAAGCATGGATGATACTAGTGAATGCATCTCATTTATTCTTTCATTCCTTTTTATCTTAAAGATTAAATGTTACAATAAAGCATAAGCCTTATAGCAAACCTTGATACCAATGTCTTAGAAACAGCTCTTCCTATCTCCACATTCCCTGTCCCCAGAGCTGCAAGTAGTGTTCATCATCTTTTCTAACATAATTTTTCAACTTTGAGCATTTCTCCAATGCAATTTGCTCATGAACACTGTTGGACCTTCAGTCATGTTCTAGGTCTGCCTCTCTGTTTTCATACTGACTTTGTGCTACATATTCTAGAATCGTGCTGGTGCATGGCATCTATTCTAAATAAATTCATAGTAGGATTCTTTCAAATTGTTTTTGAGAATGTAAAAAAAAAAAAACTATGAATGTTCTCTCTGGGTCATTATGAAGGAGCCTATGAACGCAAGGCTTGTCTGACAGTTCTCCATGCATTTGATGCTGGTTATACTCACCAATCTGTGTGTTTTCTGATGGTTCACACATTTTCTCATTAATAGTGGTCTCTTTTTTTTAATGTAAACTGAGTCTCAATCTTCATTTTGAACAGCTCCATGTATGCCAAGGTCACACTCAGACACTTAAAATTCAATATGTTAAAATGACTTTTGTCCTCCACTCAACATATTGTCCACAGTTGCCACCAGGATCAACATCCACCCATCTGGTCAGGTTAGAGGCCCATATGTCACCTCTGATTGAAATCATCACTCCCAACTTCTTCCAACTCAGCAAGAATGATGCTGGTAAATGCCACACCCCTAGCAGTGTGGACTTCCATATGTCCAGGGAATCTACTTTCTAAAGCCAGAGCGCTGTCTCTTTTAAACCTCTGAAATGATGATGCAGTGATCTGTCCACTTGTCCTGATTCCAGTCATATGCTGTGGAATGTTTTGTCTACATCATTGACAAATAAAGTCATCTACTCTTATGCTTGGAAATCCCTTAACCATAGCTAACGTCTTGCTTCCTCTTTGCTTCCTTTTTTCCTAATTTCTTTTCTGAACATGCCTTACAGACACCATATTTAATCAAATTTATTTCCTCAGCTCAGTGCTCCTGAGCTGGACATCTTCATAGAATCCTAGAGGATGAGCATTCTGGGTGGGAAGAGCATCTTTGCCCAGGCTTCTTGGACTCCATCTCTTTCCAGATATCCTATCCTCCCTTATCCACCTTCAGTAGCTCATGATCATCCTTTCTCCTCAGTCTTCACTGTACTACAGCCTGCTTGAACATGTAAGTGTTTTTCTTTTTACTATCGCTCATCCTCTCCCTGCCCTTGTTATAGAAAAAGGGTTTCAGGTTTCATTATAGAGCTAGCATAGATTTATCTTGAACATGACCCTGGGGGTGCAGCTTCATACCAGCTGTTGCCTCCTAAACTAGCTAGGATGCACATAGTCTTACTTTAAGCTTCATTTGATAGATGATAGATAGATAGATAGATAGATAGATAGATAGATAGATAGATAGATAGATAGATAGATCTTTCTCTCCCTCCCTCGCTCCCTCCATCTTCCCCTTTATAAATATAAAGTTTCAAATAAAAGCGAGGTTTCTTTTCTTTTACAACTATACACACACAACATTTTTCTATATAAGATTATGCTTATAACTCAAGCATCAAAATTGTAAAACAGACTCATCACTATATGCATCAATGAGTCAGTTAGGACTGAATGATCTCAAAAACCCCTTCTTCCTTTTCTTTTTTTTTTCTTTCCATTTTTTATTAGGTATTTAGCTCATTTACATTTCCAATGCTATACCAAAAGTCCCCCATACCCACCCACCCCCACTCCCCTACCCGCCCACTCCCCCTTTTTGGCCCTGGCGTTCCCCTGTTCTGGGGCATATAAAGTTTGTGTGTCCAATGGGCCTCTCTTTCCAGTGATGGCCGACTAGGCCATCTTTTGATACATATGCAGCTAGAGTCAAGAGCTCCGGGGTACTGGTTAGTTCATAATGTTGATCCACCTATAGGGTTGCAGATCCCTTTAGCTCCTTGGGTACTTTCTCTAGCTCCTCCATTGGGAGCCCTGTGATCCATTCATTAGCTGACTGTGGGCATCCACTTCTGTGTTTGCTAGGCCCCGGCATAGTCTCACAAGAGACAGCTACATCTGGGTCCTTTCAATAAAATCTTGCTAGTGTATGCAATGGTGTCAGCGTTTGGATGCTGATTATGGGGTGGATCCCTGGATAAGGCAGTCTCTACATGGACCATCCTTTCATCTCAGCTCCAAACTTTGTCTCTGTAACTCCTTCCAAGGGTGTTTTGTTCCCACTTCTAAGGAGGGGTATAGTGTCCACACTTCAGTCTTCATTTTTCTTGAGTTTCATGTGTTTAGGAAATTGTATCTTATATCTTGGGTATCCTAGGTTTTGGGCTAATATCCACTTATCAGTGAGTACATATTGTGTGAGTTCCTTTGTGAATGTGTTACCTCACTCAGGATGATGCCCTCCAGGTCCATCCATTTGGCTAGGAATTTCATAAATTCATTCTTTTTAATAGCTGAGTAGTACTCCATTGTGTAGATGTACCACATTTTCTGTATCCATTCCTCTATTGAGGGGCATCTGGGTTCTTTCCAGCTTCTGGCTATTATAAATAAGGCTGCTATGAACATAGTGGAGCATGTGTCCTTCTTACCAGTTGGGGCATCTTCTGGATATATGCCCAGGAGAGGTATTGCTGGATCCTCCGGTAGTACTATGTCCAATTTTCTGAGGAACCGCCAGACGGATTTCCAGAGTGGTTGTACAAGCCTGCAATTCCACCAACAATGGAGGAGCGTTCCTCTTTCTCCACATCCTCGACAGCATCTGCTGTCACCTGAATTTTTGATCTTAGCCATTCTGACTGGTGTGAGGTGGAATCTCAGGGTTGTTTTGATTTGCATTTCCCTGATGATTAAGGATGTTGAACATTTTTTCAGGTGCTTCTCTGCCATTCGGTATTGCTCAGGTGAGAATTCTTTGTTCAGTTCTGAGCCCCATTTTTTAATGGGGTTATTTGATTTTCTGAAGTCCACCTTCTTGAGTTCTTTATATATGTTGGATATTAGTCCCCTATCTGATTTAGGATAGGTAAAGATCCTTTCCCAATCTGTTGGTGGTCTCTTTGTCTTATTGACGGTGTCTTTTGCCTTGCAGAAACTTTGGAGTTTCGTTAGGTCCCATTTTTCAATTCTCGATCTTACAGCACAAGCCATTGCTGTTCTGTTCAGGAATTTTTCCCCTGTGCCCATATCTTCAAGGCTTTTCCCCACTTTCTCCTCTATAAGTTTCAGTGTCTCTGGTTTTATGTGAAGTTCTTTGATCCATTTAGATTTGACCTTAGTACAAGGAGATAAGTATGGATCGATTCGCATTCTTCTACATGATAACAACCAGTTGTGCCAGCACCAATTGTTGAAAAAGCTGTCTTTCTTCCACTGGATGGTTTTAGCTCCCTTGTCGAAGATCAAGTGACCATAGGTGTGTGGGTTCATTTCTGGGTCTTCAATTCTATTCCATTGGTCTACTTGTCTGTCTCTATACCAGTACCATGCAGTTTTTACCACAATTGCTCTGTAGTAAAGCTTTAGGTCAGGCATGGTGATTCCACCAGAGGTTCTTTTATCCTTGAGAAGAGTTTTTGCTATCCTAGGTTTTTTGTTATTCCAGATGAATTTGCAAATTTCTCCTTCTAATTCGTTGAAGAATTGAGTTGGAATTTTGATGGGGATTGCATTGAATCTGTAGATTGCTTTTGGCAAGATAGCCATTTTTACAATGTTGATCCTGCCAATCCATGAGCATGGGAGATCTTTCCATCTTCTGAGATCTTCTTTAATTTCTTTCTTCAGAGACTTGAAGTTTTTATCATACAGATCTTTCACTTCCTTAGTTAGAGTCACTCCGAGATATTTTATATTATTTGTGACTATTGAGAAGGGTGTTGTTTCCCTAATTTCTTTCTCAGCCTGTTTATTCTTTGTGTAGAGAAAGGCCATTGACTTGTTTGAGTTAATTTTATATCCAGCTACTTCACCGAAGCTGTTTATCAGGTTTAGGAGTTCTCTGGTGGAATTTTTAGGGTCACTTATATATACTATCATATCATCTGCAAAAAGTGATATTTTGACTTCCTCCTTTCCAATTTGTATCCCCTTGATCTCCTTTTGTTGTCGAATTGCTCTGGCTAATACTTCAAGTACTATGTTGAAAAAGTAGGGAGAAAGTGGGCAGCCTTGTCTAGTCCCTGATTTTAGTGGGATTGCTTCCAGCTTCTCTCCATTTACTTTGATGTTGGCTCCTGGTTTGCTGTAGATTGCTTTTATCATGTTTAGGTATGGGCCTTGAATTCCTGATCTTTCCAGAACTTTTATCATGAATGGGTGTTGGATCTTGTCAAATGCTTTTTCTGCATCTAACGAGATGATCATGTGGTTTTTGTCTTTGAGTTTGTTTATATAGTGGATTACATTGATGGATTTTCGTATATTAAACCATCCCTGCATCCCTGGAATAAAACCTACTTGGTCAGGATGGATGATTGCTTTAATGTGTTCTTGGATTCGGTTAGCGAGAATTTTATTGAGGATTTTTGCATCGATATTCATAAGAGAAATTGGTCTGAAGTTCTCTATCTTTGTTGGATCTTTCTGTGGTTTAGGTATCAGAGTAATAGTGGCTTCATAAAATGAGTTGGGTAGAGTACTTTCTACTTCTATCTTGTGAAAAAGTTTGTGCAGAACTGGAATTAGATCTTCTTTGAAGGTCTGATAGAACTCTGCACTAAACCCGTCTGGTCCTGGGCTTTTTTTGGCTGGGAGACTATTTATAACTGCTTCTATTTCTTTAGGGGATATGGGACTGTTTAGAAGGTCAACTTGATCCTGATTCAACTTTGGTACCTGGTATCTGTCCAGAAATTTGTCCATTTCGTCCAGGTTTTCCAGTTTTGTTGAGTATAGCCTTTTGTAGAAGGATCTGATGGTGTTTTGGATTTCTTCAGGATCTGTTGTTATGTCTCCCTTTTCATTTCTGATTTTGTTAATTAGGATTTTGTCTCTGTGCCCTCTAGTGAGTCTAGCTAAGGGTTTATCTATCTTGTTGATTTTCTCAAAGAACCAACTCCTCGTTTGGTTAATTCTTTGAATAGTTCTTCTTGTTTCCACTTGGTTGATTTCACCCCTGAGTTTGATTATTTCCTGCCGTCTACTCCTCTTGGGTGAATTTGCTTCCTTTTTTTCTAGAGCTTTTAGATGTGTTGTCAAGCTGCTAGTATGTGCTCTCTCCCGTTTCTTCATGGAGGCACTCAGAGCTATGAGTTTCCCTCTTAGAAATGCTTTCATTGTGTCCCAAAGGTTTGGGTACATTGTGGCTTCATTTTCATTAAACTCTAAAAAGTCTTTAATTTCTTTCTTTATTCCTTCCTTGACCAAGGTATCATTGAGAAGAGTGTTGTTCAGTTTCCAAGTGAGTGTTGGCTTTCTGTTATTTTTTTTTTGTTATTGAAGATCAGCCTTAGTGCATGGTGATCTGATAGGATACATGGGACAATTTCAATATTTTTGAATCTGTTGAGGCCTGTTTTGTGACCTATTATGTGGTCAATTTTGGAGAAGTTACCATGAGGTGCTGAGAAGAAGGTATATCTTTTTGTTTTAGGATAAAATGTTCTGTAGATATCTGTCAGATCCATTTGTTTCATCACTTCTGTTAGTTTCAGTGTGTCCCTGTTTAGTTTCTGTTTCCATGATCTGTCCATTGGTGAAAGTGGTGTGTTGAAGTCTCCCACTATTATTGTGTGAGGTGCAATGTGTGCTTTGATCTTTACTAAAGTTTCTTTAATGAATGTGGCTGCCCTTGTATTTGGAGCATAGATATTCAGAAATGAGGGTTCCTCTTGGAGGATTTTACCTTTGATGAGAACGAAGTGCCCCTCCTTGTCTTTTTTGATGACTTTGGGTTGGAAGTCAATCTTATCAGATATTAGGATGGCTACTCCAGCTTGTTTCTTCATACCATTTGCTTGGAAAATTGTTTTCCAGCCTTTTATTCTGAGGTAGTGTCCATCTTTTTCTCTGAGATGTGTCTCCTGTAAACAGCAAAATGTTGGGTCTTGTTTGTGTAGCCAGTTTGTTAGTGTATGTCTTTTTATTGGGGAGTTGAGACCATTGATGTTAAGAGATATTAAGGACCTTCTTCCTTTTCTTTTGTCTGGTGTTTCTATCCTTTCTGTTGATGGAGCAGTTTATTGTTTCCAAATAAGCTACCTTGACCTCAGTGAGACAGACAAGGCACTGTGAGTCTTGCCATGTACACAGCCATGTAACGATCATGTAACTTTCATCTTTTGGGTCATCTTAATAATTGAACCAATTTTGCAAAATTTAATTTGTCCACACAGTTGTGAGTTGGCATGCCATAGTAACCTTGCTCTGTGTTTCTTGATTCCACTAGTGGTTATTTTGTTTTTGTTTTTTGTTTTTGTTTTTGTTTTTGTTTTTTATCCTAAGGAATTTATAGTATAGTGTGGTTTTGTTGTTGATTGTTTTTTAAAATTTTTTGTTTGTTTTTTGATGTAAAAAATGAAACACTGTTTCATTGTAATGTTCACATTACTTATATATTTGTGTGAGGGTGTGTGTAATAGGCATGTAGAGTTCAGAGGAATATTTACAGGAGCAGATCCTTTCTTCTAGATCCTAAGATATAACTCAGGCAGGCAAAAGTAGTGCAGGGACCTGTACTTTTAGATGAGAGACAAGATGCTGAGTCTCCATCCCTTCCTGTTTAACTATTGGCTACATCTGGATTCTAGGGGATGAATGGATGGTATCTTCAAATATTCTCCAGGCCACAGCAGATACATACATACACAAGTTCATACAGGTGCCCTGATGGAACTCAGTGGTTCACAAAGCCAAAAAGAGAACATGGATGTTAGAAAGAAACCAGTAGTGTTGACAGGATGGGAGGGAGATGGAAGGAATTTGGGGAAGAAAATCAGAATGCATTATATACATATATAAAATTATCAAAAAAGATGTAACTGAATATTACAAAACCATATTTTAATTGATATATAAAAACATTAAAATGTATGTATTAATGGTGTTTTATATACCATTTCCATGAATACAAATCCTTGTCTAATATTTCTTTTGTTGAAATTTCTTTTTTTATTGGATATTTTCTTTATTTACATTTCCAGTGTTATCCCCTTTCCAGGTTTCTCCTCCACGAACCTCCTATCCCATAACCCCTCCCCCTGCTTCTATGAAGGTGTTTGCCCACTCACCCACCCACCCACTCCTGCCTCCCCTCCCTGGTATTCTCCTACACTGGGGCATCAAGTCTTCTCAGGACCAAGAGCTTCTCTTCCCATTGATGCCTCGTGTAGTATTTAAGTTACATTAAAGATACCATCTTCCTCAAATAGCTATCATTTTATGGAATTAAAAACATTCAGAATTCTATTACCCAGCTCTTGTAAACAAATGGTGTACTGATATTATTTATTCCAGGAATATATACTTAACCATGGTTATAAGCTAGTAGCATATAAGTTATATACTTTAAAAATTAATTTCTTAAATATTTCACTATAGCTATGTTGAAATGATACTAATGAATATTAGTTGTATCCTAACTGTGTACATGCAATTTTATAAGCATGTATTTCCAAATATACCTGGAAAGTACAATCTAGATCATCAATTTTTTCTAATATGGAAACAAATAAATGTGTCTTGAATAGCTCATCTAACATGATACAACTGTTAAAAGTATGTACATAAATTTGAATAAATAGGTTTTTATAGAGAAAATTATATATTTTAATAAACTCAGATCTCAGAGAACAGCTTTCAAATTAAAACTAGCTCTATCCTTAAAATAAACTCTAAAATATAGCCTTGATTTATCTCTGGATTATTTTTAATGTAATAATGATTGCAACATGATTATCCCAGTTTGCCCTAGCTTGCTCTGACACATGTCAAGCACCATTTATAGATACTGGTATTCAAGAGAATGAATCTAGGCTATACACTCAGGTAAGCTCTTAGTTTAATTTACAAATAAACTTGACAATTAAAGAAATATACTAATGATGCTTTTTAAACACATTATATAATCAGTCTCATTGAATATCCTAAATACCACAATTACCAGAAAAGATAAGATTTGGTAGATTCAATACTATGGCCTCCTCCAAAAAATTCAATTTTGATAAAAATAAAATGAAATCTTTCTTATCAATTCTTCAGAACTTTTGAAATTTGAAAACATTTAACTTTTGCTGAGTAGCAAATTTTCACTTTTATTAAATTTGAATATCTTTGATATTTTTCCTGGTTAGTACAGGAACTGGTTGTTCCTTGGACTCTTGCAATAGACTCTGAGGATCCTTACACTATGGAGGAATTTGGTAGCCTGAAGCTCTAGATGATTCTACTGTGGTCCCTAGACAATGGAATTTCACACTGTGATGAGTTAGCCACTGAAGTCCTAACTCCTACAGTAGAGGATAATACCTAAGCAGTGATGTTACACTGGACTTCCTGGTAAACTGTATAGATTAATAACATGATAATGCAAAACCTATTGGAGTCTAGAAAGATGGTTCAACTGGCAAAAGGGTCCAAGACAAGGCTAGCAATCTAAGCTTAATCCCCAGACTCATAGGTCAGAAGGAAAGAACCGATTCTCCTAAATTATCTTCCACATAAATATACAACATTAATGTTTTCCCAATAAAAGAATACTAAACTAATGTAACACATTTCTTTACAAACAACTTATGAGCTCAATTTAATCAATGGCATAACCAAAAGATAAACAAGGTATAATAAACTTTCCTTTTTTATCTTCACCTAAAAGGAACAAGCTATTGCATCCCTATTTCTGGTTCCTTATTTATACTTCCTGCTTCTTTGAATAATCTTTTACAGAAGAATTGGAAGAAAAAGATTGCTACATCTTCAGAAGTGGACATCATATACAATGATCACAGATACATAATTTGTAGCCAAGAGTGGGATAGCTCAGGAGATGAGACTTCCGTGAGTCTTAATTCTTCAGTTGTAGTACAAAATAAGCTGGATGTGGCTCAAAGAATGGAGCACTGTTTCTATTTTAACCACTAAACACTTGTTTTGTCTTCAAAACATTATCTTCAAAACCAGTATGATCCAGAAACAAGTCATTGCTTGGCACATATCCTCCTTATGAGTGGAGGGTTGGAAGAACTAGAGTCTCACAGACATAGTAATCTTCTCAGCTTTTAATTCTCATTTTCTTTCTATGTGTGCAAATATTCTATGAACAATTTCCTATAGAAAGATGGAAAGGGGAAAAACGTTTGAAATGTAAATAAAGAAAATATCCAATAAAAGGAAAAAACTAAAAAGGAAGGAAGGAAGGAAGGAAGGAAGGAAGGAAGGAAGGAAGGAAGGAAGGTGACTGTGTATCTTTCTTCTTCATTCCAAACAAAATGTTAAGAAAAAAATCATGCATTATTCTGAGAACTATATCCCTTTCTGTTCACTGCCTTCC
Organism: Mus musculus; assembly: GCF_000001635.26. Classification (NCBI taxonomy): domain Eukaryota; kingdom Metazoa; phylum Chordata; class Mammalia; order Rodentia; family Muridae; genus Mus; species Mus musculus. The sequence goes on from NC_000075.6 coordinate 93,966,592, forward strand.
TGGATATTAAACAGATTTAGTTTCTATTATAACTACTTGGATATTATAAATTTTATTTATGGCTTATATTTATATTCAAAACTATTAGAGCTAATCTTTTAATCCCTCGATTTTAGACTTAGTCTATATGCACTTAAAGGATTAATATAATAATACAGCGACATGAATAGGATCAGGGGAATGCTTTCACATGATATTGACTACTCACTGAGTTTGGGTAAAATGGCATATATTTGTATAAGCTTTAAAGCAACTAAAGAAACAAAAGCCAAGTAGACATTTCTGCTACTCTGTGGATTTCAAATCTTCTCAAACATCTTTAAGCTTCTTTTATAATTTTAACTATTCCATATGAAAATAAATATCTTTTTCTCTCCTATAAATACAATCTCATAGTAATAAAAATAGATGAACATTAATCTTTTTGTGGAATAGCTGTAGTACTTTTTGCATTAAGGTAGAAGTCAATAGCCAGGGCCTGTATTAAGCCTGTCTACACATGAAAGACCCTGAGAGCTAAGAGTAGCAATGTGCACCTTTGGAAAAAATTGAAATTATTAAAAACCCACAGAAGTTGCTCAATAAACTTCATTGTGTAAGTCAGAGACAACCACCTGGGAACAAGATTAACATCAAGGTTAAAATTTTTTCAGCAAAATTTAAAAGAAAGGTCCATACTGTGAAGTCTAAATCTCTAAAGTCCCCAGAAGGGCAAGCAACAAGCTGAGTACCCCCAGTAGATGTAAATGATGGCAGTTTATGGGAAGTAAGGGTATGGGATTTACCATGGGAGCTAAGGGACGTGACTAGAGAAAAGGGCAAGATGCCTCATTTAAGAAGATACAGAATGGAAAACCAGGAGACCAATTAAACCACAAATCTCTGCTGGTTTATAGCCACTATTTATTAAACACACTGTTGCTACACAGAAGTCCTAGGACCACAACTAAACTGGGTGTAAACACCACTGACTGGGCTGAGCTATATAGATAACACTGGTGTGCTTGCTCTGGGTGGGAAATACAGATATGCACGTGAATGCATGCGTGTGTGTGTGTGTGTGTGTGTGTGTGTGTGTGTGTGTGTGTGTGTGTGTGCACGCACACACAGACATACACACTGGCAACCCAACATGAAAAACTTGGGAAATGTAAGTAGGGTACTTTTTTTTTCACATTCAGGACAAAGGAAAAGTGGTTGTCTGTTGGAAACAGAAATACAGAGGCGGGATGACACTGGCAGCTAATAGCATAAGATCTAATCATGCAATCAGATTATTGAAGAGGTGAGTCCTTTCAGAACCCAGCAGAATCATATCTACAGTTAGGAGAATTTGGGCAAAAGGCTAGGAAAAAAAAACCAAACAAAACAAAAGCAAACACCTTTGTGGTCCAGATCAATATAAACCTCTGCAGGTAGCTTTATATGGGGCATTCCAGAGGACCCCCAAGTCTGCCATAGCATTTTGGTTTCAAACATCAAACTGGGGTAGTAAAATACTCCATTATTTTCTCATACATTCCTAAACTGGTCCCAGAGAACCAGCATAGTCAGAAGCAGTCACCAAATATTTCTCTGGGTGTTGGAACTCGACCCAGGAGCACGGAACAATCTGCAATTGCTCTGATAGGCAGGGCCCACAGCCTCTCACACCATCTTCCAATCGGCATTTGTAGGATAACTGAGCTGTCTCTACCTGAATTCAAAATGAAAGTTACAATTTTGTTTTTTAAGTCATTAATTTGCCTGTGTCATATGAGAAATTACACCTCATGAACAGAAGTTAAGAATGAGACAGGAGAGAAGAAAAAAAAAAAAAAGACAACTTTGCACTAGGATGAAAAAAGCTATCTTCCTGAATGCATTGAAATTAATAAAATGTCTCTTTTGCAAAGATGCAGGGGGTAATTGCTCTTAAAAGGATCTATGTAACACACAAAGCTTTCCCTTGAAAATGTGGGTGTGGGTGTGTTGGCTCAGCAATTTGGTCCAAGAATTGTGAAGCAGGAAAGAATATTGAGCTTACAAGGAATCTAGGAGAGGGGTGAGAGCCCTAGAACCTACTCAAAGCACCGTGATTCTGTGAATCACCTCTAACTTCCCATATCTTCCTCAAACTACAAACTGAGGATCTCTAATCTAAAAATCAAATATCTAAAATGCTTCAAACTCTGAAAAATTTTAAGCACCGTCATATTGCCACAGGGTAAAATTTTGTATTCAGGTTCTCTCGAGGAAGAGGCTATTGTCAATGCACAGATTAAAAAATATTATATAAAACCATCTCTTGAAAAATAAAAGAAATTACTTTTTAACAAAATCAGCTTTAGGTAATGTACAGAAGTTGTTTGTTGTGCATATGTAAATTTTTCTAACTGAAAATTTCTGAAATCTGTCCACCTCTCCAAAGCAAAGCCCAAACTCTCTCCATAGTGAATTTCTGATCCTTTGTCTGCTCTTTTTTTTTTTTTCCTCCAGAAGAAGCCGAGTCCTCCTCTTCTCCCCTGATACCCACAGTGTGCTTCGGCAGCTCAACACCCCTCCGCAGATAGATATAGACCCACAGTCCCTTGTGATGGAATCTTATTTGTAGCCTTCCAGAATGAAATTCCTTTGTGAACTTTCTCACAAACTGTAAAGTTCAATTTCTCCCAGTTGCCAAGGAAACAGCCTGTGACTGTAAGACCGGTGGTGGCCACAGGGTCAGCTCTGCCAGCCTGGCTACCCCTCTCAAGACAGACACAGCCAGAAGTCTCTGTCCCAAAGCGGGAGCCATTGCACTCTCTGTTGTACACAATATGCAGTTTTCTTTGACTAAATTAGAGTGTAATTGGAATAATGACCAAAAATTACCATCATTAGTGCTTCAGAATTTAATAGTATGAAGCCTCCTGTATTAAAATTTTTAGTCACGGAAGTACGTTTTAACTTGGTGAGTCAATTGAATATGAATAAAATATGACCACTGCTATATGTTCACAATGAAAGATATAAAGTAAATTGAAAAATATCCAATTAGCCAGTGTCCCAAGGAACCCGCTTGCTTCTCTGGTGGATATTGCCTGGGATGGCTGTACACTTGATTCTATCTTGGCACTAGATCTCAGTTCTATTTTCCCTTCTGAGTCTCTCCATCAAATGTAACTCTCATTCTCTGTCATAAAAGAAGCAATTGTCTCTCCCACTCACTTTCTCTACCCTGCTCCCCTTCCACCCACACACCCTGTGCCACCATTGCTCGGCCAGAGGTTGGGCAATTTTCCCTGCAACAAACACATTTCTTAAAAGAGAATGCAGACTTGTCTCCTTGGCAACATTTCCAGTGAAAAGTTTTCATGTGATTTACCAACTGGAGAAATCGTTAATAGGCAAATTCCACATTTGGAGGTCATCTTCTGATTTAAATGACAACTTATTAAATCTCATCTGACACGAAGACTCAGTCTGACCTCGACCTAGATACATGCCAAGTGATATTTGGGTTAGTGAAAGCTAAAGAGAGAAACACACTCTGCATCTTATTTAGTCATGGTAGGTATCAGATCGCGCAGATTTAAATATTTATGTGTGCAGCTGTTTAGTTTTTTAAAATTGAAATGTTCTTTTGCTTTGTGTTTGTTTGCCTCTTCCCTATCAGGCTAGACTCCACCTTTTCACAAGGCCCTCTGACATGGTTCCCTGAGCTCAGCAGTGAGCACCGTGTTTTTCTGTAGCCACAATTGTTTTACTTCTTTATAAAGCACATTACAGTCTGTGAATACACACGCAGGCATGCATACATGCATGAATGCATGTGTGCACGCTTGCGCGCGCGCGCGCACACACACACACACACACACACACACATTTAGTGGTTTACTGTTTATTAAAGATACAAGACAGCAATTTACAGCTTAAAAATATGTGAATAAGTGAAATACCAACCATAACATTTCATTTAAGCGCAGTAAGATTGTAAGCCATCTGTGGTGACACACACCTACAATGTCTGCTCCTGAGGTGTAGAGGCAGGAGGATCAGGGTTCAAGAAGTTCAGCTTCAGCTTCATAGCAATTTGAGGCCAGTCTCTGCTACAAGAGACACGTTCTCAAAGAAAGGAAAAAAATAAAATAAAATAAAATAAAATAAAATAAAATAAAATAAAATAAAATCCTCAGCCTTCCTAAACTCAACAATAACATAGATATAAATGTTCTCTGACATTTTAACATAATCACAGACAAAACGAGTGAGCAATCGTTAATATACTGTCGCTTCCTGTTCTGACCAGCAGAAAAGAGCAACAACACTACGTTCTTCTCAAAGCAGTTTATTCTGGAACCTTTCAACATCATGCATGAATCTCTCTCCAGAAATCAATCTCTCCAGGAAAAAACAACACCAACCAACCCGACCCCAATCGCAATTCCTTATATATCCTCTCAACCATGCCCCATCAGCCCAGTCCATGTAACAGCAGTCCATTGGCCAGAATCATCACTCGTCATATGGTCCAATCTTGCATCATGGTGCACTTGTGCAGTTCTCACGATGGATGTGGCTTATTTTCAGGTGTATGAGGAAGAAGGTGAAAGTCATAAAACTTGGCTACAGTTCTGGGCGCCATCTTGGGACTGCTGCCACACCTGCTCCTCACAATATACAAATATAGGGAAGTATGTTACATGTGTGTAATTTCTACATTTTTATGAAATGTTATCCATTTGTTTATTGCTGAGGAGTATTTGTTTCTGTAGAATAAAACAAATAAAATTATTAAGAACCAGATGTGAATTAATCATGCAAAAGAAAAATGAAAGGTGTAATTTTTAGTAATAGATGAAGATAAAGACACCAAATAACTAAATACATGAGAGACATGGAGGGTCTTGATTGTCATGTAGTTTTGAGATTTCGAATGGCTCCAATATTGTTGAGACTGATGATCTAACATGCCTATCACAGACAATCCCTGAACGTTTTTATGAAGAAAATACCTAATTAAAAAAATTAATTAAAAAAAAGAAGAAACTGTGAAACACAGTTGAGGAGTGACTAGAGGAAACTCATTCTGATAGGAAGTGATTAATTATTCAAGCACATATGAAATTAGACTGGAGGCCCCAGGGAGTAGAGGTCTGCTGGGGTGGAGGGAGGAGTAGGGATATACTCGTGAAGACTGAAATGGGGGGGCGGGGTGGAAGGAGGAGGTATGGATGTGGAAAAGTCAGAATGTGGACAGGGAAGGAGGATAAAACCTGGAGTGTGTAAAAGAAAAAATAATTAAATAAAATTCTTTAAAAAGGGAAAAGAAAAACAAAATTAAATATGTCCAATCCAATTTTCCAAATTAATGTAGGCCAGTAGGAGTAACCAGTGTTGAGTTCTTTTTAAGAAACAAACAAAACAAAACCCCAAAATCAAAGGTATTGATTATGGAACACAGCAGTACAGTACTTATCTAATAAGTGTGAGGTTTGGGGTAAATCCATA